>NW_020954580.1:1339085-1369906 GCF_900497805.2 Vombatus ursinus | reverse complement strand
TAGATAGATAGATAGATAGATAGATAGATAGATAGATAGATAGATAGGGGGCACAAGGTGAGTTGAAAATGAAGGGGTCATATCTGGAGAATAAAATTAAGGAGTGAGAGAGGATTATACTAGGAGAAGGAGAAAGGGAGAGGTAGAACAGGGTAAACTATCTCACAAAAAAAAAAACAGAAAAGAAAAGGCTCTTACAGTGGAGGAGAAAGGAAGGTGAGAGGGAATGAGTGAATCTTATTCTCATAGAATTTGACTGAAGGAGGGAATAACATACACACTCAATTGGGTATGGAAATCTGTCTTACCCTACAGGAAAATGGGGGAGAGGAAGGGGACAAGAGAGTAGGGGGATGATAGGGAGGAGGGCAGATTGGGAAAGGGGGTAATCAGAAGCAAGTACTTCTGAGGAGGGTCAGGGTCAAAAGAAAGAATAGAATAAATGGGGGTGTAGGATTAATGGATATAGAGTTAGTTTTTCACAGCATGTCTACTATGGAAGTGTTTTGAGTAACTGCACATATATAACCTATATTTAGCTGCTTGCCTTATTAACGAGGGTGGGTGGGGAGGGAGGAAGGGAGAAAATTTGGAACCCAAAGTTTTAAAAACACATGTTTAAAAAAAATGTTTTCACATGCAACTGGGAAATAAGAAATACAGGAAATGGAGTACAGAAATCCATCCTGCCCTATAGGAAAATGGAAGGGGAAGGGGGTAAGAGAAGGGGGGGCATAGAAGGGAAGGCAGACTAGGGGAAGGAGTATTCAGAATGCATGCCATCTTGGGGTGGGGGGAGGGTGGAGATGGGGTGAAAATTTGGAACTCAAAATCTTGTGGAAGTAAATGTTGAAAACAAAAAAATAAATAAAAATTACCATAATAAAAATTTGAAAAAAAGAAAAAAGTGGAAGAAGAGAGAAATAAGCATAAATACAAAATGAACAAGTGCAAATATATACAAATTAGTTAAGTACAAAGTAGTTTAGGAAGGAGGACGCTAGCATTTGTGGAATGGGAGGGGAGGGGCAGGAAAAGCTTCATGCCTAAACTGAATCTTGAAGAAGAGAAGGACCCTATGAGGCAGGGGTAAGGAAGAAGTGAATTCCAGATTAGTGAGACCGTGTAATGGCACCAAAATTGGAGATGAAGTGGCAAGAAACAGAGAGAAGTCCAGTTCATCTGGGTTGCAGAATGCAGGAAGAGGAGTAACTTCAGGTGAAGGTAGACATATAGGTTGTGAAGAGCTTTAAAAGCTAACCACAGGCATTTATATTCCACCGGAGAGGTAATAGGAAGCCACTGGGTTGACTGAATAGGGGATCTGCATTGAAGCGAGGCAGCAATGTGCAGGGCAGACTGGAGTGATGAGAGATTTGAGGAATTGAGACTAACTGGGAGGTTGTTGGAATAACACAGGAGAGAGGCAACGATGCATGAGCTAAGGGGGTACCTATGTGAGTAGAGAGAAGAGGTCAGATGTGAGAGCCGTGGAGGCCAAAATTACAAGACTTGGCAACTGATTGGAGGTGTGGAGAGAGGGAAAGTGAGAAGTTGAGATAAGGCAAAGGTAAAGAATCTGGGAGACTGAAATATGGTGTTGCTTTCAACAGGAAAGTTTAGAAGAGCAGAAGGTTTTGGGGTAAAAGATAGTGAATTCAGTTTTGGACATGATGAGTTTCAAGATGTCTCTGGGACTTTTAGTCGGAAATCTCCAAGAGGCAGTTGGAGATGAGGCTCAGCAGAGATTGGAACTGTACACACCTACACACACACACACACACACACACACACACAGGTGCTCTCACATACACGCATGCACGTGCCTGTGTGCATATGCATAGTCATCTGCATAGAGATGATAATTAAACCCACTGGAGCTGATCAGTGCCAACTAAGCTCTCTAACGCCAAAAACATTTAAAAATCATGTTCATGTACAAAAATTGGTACTCTCTAGCATTTTTGTTGTTGTCTGTTGTGGGCTAGGTGGCTCAACAGATAGAATGCTGGGTCTGGAGTCAGGAAGACCTAAGTTCAAATGTGGTCTCAGATACTAGTAGTAAGGCAAATCATTTAACTCTGTTTGCCTCAGTTTCCTCATCTTTAAAATGATCTGGAAAAGGAAATGGCAAATCACTCTTTTTGCCAAGAAAAATCCATGAAGAATCAGACATAACTGAAGTGACTGCACAACAAAACAATGAAAAAGCATTTTTGGCAATATATTCCACTCTACTTTTGTAGAAATAACTTATTTATCCAACAAACATTCATTCAATGTCTTTGATATACAAGGGACTGTGTTTGATGCAGAAAGACAAAAAAATAGAAATGACATAGTCCCTTCCCTGAAGAAGCTCATAATCATGGAGGCAAGATTCAATGGACACAGCAATAGTACAAAATGGAATATGTGCTGCTCTTTGTTGTGCCTTTCAAGCACAAGGAGAAGGAGCCC
Organism: Vombatus ursinus; assembly: GCF_900497805.2. NCBI lineage: Eukaryota > Metazoa > Chordata > Mammalia > Diprotodontia > Vombatidae > Vombatus > Vombatus ursinus. The sequence continues at coordinate 1,367,446 of NW_020954580.1, read as the reverse complement.
AATCTCTCCTCTGTGGGACGGCACTTTAAAGAATTAAAGATGGCCACCACAACCCTATCAAGTCTTCTCCACTCAGTAGCCCTAGTTCTTTGAAGTGGTCCTCATGTGGTATTATCTTTGCTCTCCTCTTCTCATCTTCAAGGTGCTCTCCAATTTACTCGGGTCCTTCCTAACATGTGACAACCAAAACTGAACATAATACTGCAGATGTGGCTCGATAGGGGCAGAACGTGCAGAAGGCTTAGCATCCTCCTTGCCCTTGGCACTGTGGCTCACTGACTACTACAGCCTAGGATTGCCTTAGTTTTCTTGCCTGCCATATCACACTGTTGATGCATGTTTAGTTTGCTGTTCACTTGGGACCTCAGATCTTTTTCAGATGAACTGCTTATTTAGCTATACTTTCCTGATTTTGTACTTGTAAAGTTGATTTCTCTTGTAACCCAAGTAAAAGACTTTACACTTATTCCTATAAAATTTAATCTTTTTAAAATTTGGACCAATCTTCTACCCAGTCAAGATCATTTTGAAGCTTATCACTGGTATTCAATGTGTTAGCTTTCCATCAGGTATACTGGCAAATGTTTAACAACCAGATCTCTGGGGAAAAAAAATGAATGTATAAAAAACTTTTAAGTTTAATCTGTTTATGAACATTTTCTCCAACATTTTCTTAAGCTTAGACAATCAACAAAACAATAACTCAAGCCCTAATTTGTAGCATTTGCCTAATTCCAAGGTGTAATGCTTAAACTGAAAATTTAACAATTGGAAAACTGGAAGCTGGTCCACCGCTGGCTTGAGAACATCCCTGGAGCTATAATCCCTTTCAAACTTTGCATTATTGGCAAATTTGTTAAGTAAGGGTATCTATTTTGTTGTTGTTGTATAGTGGATAGAACACTGGGCTGGGAAACAGGAAGACATCTTCCCGAGTTCCAATTTGGCCTCAGACACTTAGTAGATGTGTGAACCTGGGCAAGTCATTTAACTCAGTTTGCCTCAGGTCCTCATCTATAAAATGGGCTGGAGAAGGAAATGGTAAACCATTCCAGTATCTTTGACAAGAAAATTTCAAATGGGGTGACAGAGAGTCAGATATAGTTAAAAAAGACTGAACAACAAGAAGGAACAGGGATCAACCATCAATCCCTGGAGTACTCTTCTGCTCAACTGGAGATTTCCAAGTTGACATCAAATCATCCATGATTACTTTTGGGTATCCCCTCTGATAAGATGTAAGCTCCTTGAAAGCAGGAATTTTTCTTCTTCTTTTTTTTTTTTTTTGGTCTTTGTTTCCCCATCACCCAGTATAGTATCTGGTACATAGTAGGTACTTAATAAATGGCATATGGTAGGGGCTGAATAAACGCTTGTCGATTGACTGGTACCATTCATCAAACTGGAGTCCACCTAACTTTTCTATTATTGATCCCACATCTTGCCATCTTTTCCACAAGAACTGCTAGAGAGACCGTCCATTGCTGTGGCTAAAAAACTAATCACCCTGTAGCCAGCTTGGTGGTGAACTTTTCCAAATTTTGCTGAGGTCCTCAATGACCAAGAAGCAGTTCACTGTTGACTTCCCGGAGATAGAGATCATAGAAGTTGAGGAGGTTGTTGAATTGAGAGATCAGGATGTTACTAGGTCATCCATGTGATAATGAACTATACATATTTGTAATAGGTTTTGTTTTTCTTTTGTTCTTCTTGGGTGTAGGAGGAGTAAGGATAAGGAGAGAATTTGAAACTGAAAAGAAAAAGAATGAAAAACAGCCTTTGTGCAAAAAAAAATTACTGTTTAAAATAATTCACTTGACATGAAATAAAAAAACTCAAATAACTGAAAAAAATCGAGTTTTAGTGGAAAAAAACTAAACATGAATTAATGTTTTAATGCTATTTTAAAGCTAGTATTATATTAGTATATAATAACAGTATGATATATAACATCAGGCAAGTAATTCTTTCATTTACATTTGCATTGGTCATTTAAATCAACTCAAATCAACAAGTATTTACTGAGCAGCTATTATACAGAAAACAGTTTTAGATTCTGGGATCTGAAGGTAAGAACAAAACAAATCCAGCCCTCCTGTAGGAGTTCACATTCTTAGAATAGTGCCTGGGGTATAGTAATCTTAATAAACGCTTGTTAATCAGTGGACTGATAGAAAGTGGATATGATATATATGCAGATAAAGAATTACAAAGTAACTTGAGGAGTGGAGAAAGCTCTAACAGTGAGGGTGGGCTATCAGGGAAGGGCTTCCTTTAGGAGGTAGCCCCTGAGCTGATTCCTGAAAGGATTCTAAGGGTAGGTGAAGAATATGGGGTGTATGAAGGTGGGAAGATAAGACACAGAATGCTCAGTACATCAGCCTGGAGGTGGTCAACGGAACAAAAAATTTTAAGAGTCAAGTAGGACAAGATCTGAAAAAGACTGTTTTAGTCTTCAAATGAGGTAGCTTCAAATGAGGGCTCATAAGGGAAACAATAAAAATGATTAAAAGGATAGGCAATGGGCCCTTGAGGAGAGCTTAAAACAGAAAAGATTTTTTCAGACTGGAAAAGAGGAGGTGAAATGGTGATTTAGTCATTTCTATACATATGAAGGACTCTTACAAAGAGAATTCTGATCAACTAACTGTTCTTCATCATCACAGATGGTACAGCAAGAGGAAATAAAGTTAAATTTTGGAAAATTGAGTTGGATGTGAGAATTTACTCAATGGTCTGGAGAACATTTAAACATCTTAGGTCACAGATCCAAGGGAGGTCAAGAGACCAGACCTGTAATCATGGAGGTCTTTTTAAAGATGAGGATTGGTAATTTTTTTTTTACCAATTTGGAATTTATTACCAAATTGGTAAATTTATTACTAGTTACTGAGTGATATCAGGCCTGAACCAAATGATCTCTTCAAGTTTCTTATTATGATTTAGTGATTAAGCATAAACTGGCGATTATGGGAATTGCTAGACCAATTAGCTGGGAAATTCCAAGAGATAAGGACATTCCAGTATCTTTGGTTTTATAGACAACATGACTGTGGTTTATTAACCCTCAGAAATAAGGCTATTATAATTTTGCTGTTAACATGGCTAATGTGGAAATTTGTTTTGCAAGACTATACATATTTGTAATAGGTTTTGTTTTTCTTTTGCTCTCCTTGGGTGTAGGAGGCAGTAAGGATAAGGAGAGAATTTGAAATTAAAACAAAGAATGAAAAACAATCTTTGTGCAAAAAAAAATTACTGTGTATATATTTCACTTGACATGAAATAAAAAAAATTGGAAAAAACTCAAAACCTTAACTAAGATATTATAATTCATGAAACAAAAGGTGGGAGAGGTACCATAACATAGTGGATAAAGACCAGTATGTTTCAGTCTTGCTTGTAATAGATCAGTTCCCCCAGAAAAGTCTTTGAGATAATAGATTATAGCTGAGTTAAGGATATTATTTTAATGCTAGGAGTTTTTCAGACCATTTAATTAACAAAATGGCAGGTCTAGGCTGACTTTCCTCTATTCCTCTCTACCTCTCAGGATGAAATTTACAGTCAACAGAAAGACCAGAAAATATTTCTGCCTCAACTCAGATAAATCATGGTCTTTAGATAGTCAAAGAAATCATTAGCTCTCAATGAACCAGTAATTTAGGAGGTTTAATATCGTAACTTTAAAAAGTAATAACTGATATTATTATGGAACCTTTCCATACCAATTTGCCTTCGGATTTACTGAACTAGTGTTTCATAAGGGTAAAAAAAATGAAACCAATTTCATAACTCTGTGAAAGCTCTGTTGATGTTTCCAAAGAAACACTTATCAACAGAATAAGTATTTTGCAACTGTAAATATAATCTTTGATCCAGGATTCAATTAATTAAGTAAACATGTTTTAAGCAACTACTATATCAAAGCATATTTTGGAAGCCCTAAATAGTATACTAAAGGCCTGCTTTGCAGTTGGGAAGAACTGGGTTCAATGTCAACCTCTGACATGTATTAGCTGGGTGACTGGGTAAGCCAGCTGCATTCAACATAGGAGAAGAAATGTTAAAATTTCCCCATGAAATCTGTAAACCACAACTCAGCGCTTGGCTTATTGTTTTGTTGTTGATTGTCTAAGTTTAAGAAAGTGATGGAGAAAATGTTAATAAAGCCTATGAGACTTAAAGTTTATCTTGTATCTTTTTTTTTTCCCCTAGAGAGTTAGTTGTTAAATATTCACCAGCACACAAGTGTTTTCAGTCCATGTCTAGGGCACTTTCTACAGCACCACAACGTAATATACAAATACAAAGTCCCAAGCAAGGAAATGATAGGAGTAGTGAAGAGATAGTTGCTAAAGAGTGTGACAGCCTTGGAGTCAGGAAGACCTGAGTTCAAATTTGACCTCAGACACTTGACATTCAACTAGCTGCGAGACCCTGGGCAAGTCACTTACCCCCGATTGCCTCACCAAAAAAAAAAAAGTGTGACATTTTTTAGGGGGTAGGTAATGGACCCTGGTGCCAGGACAAAGTATCTGTGAACCTAGGTAAGGTTTCAAAATGACTCCCTTGTGTTAATAAAATAAGCTCCATGGATGAGGTAGCTAGGTGGCATGGCTGGAATGCTAGACCTGGAGTCAGGAACTGCTGCCTAAGACGTTTACTAGCTATATGACCCTAGGCTAGTCATTCTGTTTTAGGCTTAGGTGTTTCTTCTGTAAAATGGGGCTAATAAGGGCACCTACCTTTATGAAACAAGATATATGTAAAGTGATTTTCAAACCTTAAAGAGCTATACAAATGCTAGCTATTATCACTCACCAGAGATTTTAGCCCTTTTTGTAACAAATGGGACTTGCCCACAATAAATACTTGTGTGCTATGAAGAATGAGAATTTCTAGTATTATGAATATATGCATGTAAAATAAATTACTAATATTTCCTACATGTAAAATTAAAAAGCATACATCCTTGGAACCATGGGGTAGTTTCCTCATTTTTGTGCTCCTAAATCCTGGCTCTGACTGGGAATTACTGAAGATCTAGTTTGTACAAAGGGCAGAAGACTTATTGGAGAATAAAGAACCTCCAAATATCATCTTATCTTATCTCATCCCATGTCATCTCATCTCTCTGTCTCAGGAATGCCTGTCAAATCAGGCATATCAACCTACGAAACAAAATGAAAACCTGTCTGCATTATCCAATGACTAGAACATTTCTCTTAAAGGACAAACGAGATGAGCACTCAGGTATTTAAAGCATTCCATAATGTAAAAATTCATCCAAAATCATTTTTGAGAATAAATGTAACATAAAATATGGTACCACTTACCTCGTTCACAGACCTTCAGTATATATGAAATTCATATATAGTATTAAAAAAGTTGCCATTTAGTGAGGAACTTTGAACATTTTCTCATGGACTTATAGTTTTTTTTTAATACAGGTATGTAAAAAGTTAAGTGGATAGAGATGAGTCTTATTAGGTTGTGTTATCTTTAATGTTGATAGAGTTCAAGCTTAAAGTTATGCTTCTTCTAAGTCTGTCACTTTGAAAATGGTTTCCCTAGTTTTGCAGGGAAAAAAAAGTCTCACACTAGACTGAAAAAAACACAATGCTAACAGGTATTTTCTGATATGAAATTCTAGAACCCTTCTATCTTCAGGGAGTATCAAATGACAATATTTCAAAGGATTTAATGAGTAGCAGGATTTCTATAGGACTCTAGTGGAAGAACAGGTTGTTCAGGTAAAGTATCCATTCCTTCAGGTAGATAAATTGGCATCTGGCCCAAGTTGAGCAGGGCGCCTTTGTTCCATCACTCCACCCAATTCTGGCTGCTTAGAGATTCTCTGGGAAGTAAGTCCCTGCTTTAGCTGGAGGCTAGCTAATGAAAATCACCTTTCACCTACTTAAAGAAGATTTGCTTCTGAGCTGATCTCAAAGCTCTCGGAGTGGTGTTTACCTTAGAAGCTTTTGGTTTCTCTGCACTAAAGAAAAAAAAAACAGTTCTCATTCTTGAAGTGGAACACCTGCTTTACTTTTCTTCTTTTTTTTTTTTTGAAAGTGTATACCTATTTAATTGAAACAAGTATTTGGGATCTTAAACTAGTCCAATAATTCCCTCAACTCAGCACAGCTTTTTTGCTTGGGAAAACACAGCCTAGGACTGTGTGTGTGTGGAGATACATGTGTGTGTGTATCACACACGTATTTGTTGCTTATATTTATTTAGCACATATTAGGGCATCTCATATATACCCTAAATAACTGCTCCAAATTCAAAATATGCATCTGTTTTACTTTTCCACCTTGGTACAGTTCAACTAACTATATACCTAGAAAGCTGTTTTATTGGCCGGGAAACCCAGAGACCTTACTAAGGAAGACAGACTAGAGTCTAGATCTATAATTTCATCGGTATGTATAAGGGGCTCCCATGTGAAGAGACTCTTCCTCCCCAAGTAGGGGCTCCATCATAGTCCCTGAAAAACTGGAGATCTTAAGAGTTGCAGAAGTCACGAGGAGGCTGTGATTTGCGCAGGGTCCCCCATCCAGTAAGCACTGGAGGCTGGACTTGGAGCCTAGGTCTTCCTGACTTTGAGGTTGGCGCTCTTCCCAGATCTTCCTGACTTGTAGACTGGCTTCTATTCATTGGATCACTCCGTTTTTCATCTCGAGGACAGGACCCTAAAACGAGAAAAGGTTAGACAGTGAAGCTGTTTGCCATAAGCTTGCAGTGACTAGTGGTCATTTTCGTGTGGATATTCATTTTGTTAATGGCATTTTTCCTCTATCATTTAGAATGGCTGACACCAATACACTTTTCTTAAGCATAGGAAAACACGGGCTTCTAAGTCAAGGCGGGCATAAAACAAGAGTCTGAAGTAAGCTTTGATAAAACAACAAAACCAAATCAAACCAAACCACTTTTTCTGCATAGTGTACTAAAGGGGGGGAGGAGGGGAGAAGGAAGGAATTCCTTCCCCCCTCCCCCCTTTGCTGGATGTCAACCGTTCAGTTCCAGCTAGAATCCCTTATTATTTGACGCTGCTAAAGCTCTTTGGTCCGAAAAGAACGATTTTTGCTAAAACGTGTCGATTAAAGCGATTAAAAATGAAGGAGCGAAAACACAGGTGATTTCTTCTACAGATTCTATATCGGGCGACAGGAATAACGCACTTTGGATTATTTGGAGGAAATCTCTCCTCTCCCTCCCCCCGCAGCAGGCTGGGACCCAGACTTTGTCGTGCCGCACCGGGAAACCACCTCTCCAGTGCACGCCCAGCTTCAGCCGGGGCAGCCTCCTCCCGGGCGACTCCAGAGCCCGGGCCCAAATGACCTGTAGTAACCTCGCTCCTCCCCCTTTCCTCCGCTCGCTTTACTCTTCCCGGCCGGAATTCGATAGGCTCATCCCCTCACGCGCCACCGCCGGCGGGCCAATGGGCGGCGGCGGCTCCTGAATATGCAAACGAGCCGCTGGGAGGTGCGTGTCTCGGATGGTTCGGGACTTAACAGACATTGGCTTCCCAGCGCCCGAGAGTGGCGGTAGCGTTAGTCGCCACTGTCAAGGGCCGGTTGGGACGCTGGGTGGCCCGGGAGTGAGGGAGGGAGGAGGAGGGCCTCGCTCCGCCTCGGAAGTGCGGCCGCGGGTCCTGCGCCTGGAGCCAGCGGGCGAGGAAGGGGGTGGGGTTGAATGCTTCCAGGCCTCCGGCCGGCTCGGCGCGGAGGCGGACGGGGAGCCGAGGCGCGGCGCGGGGAGCCGGCCTTCGCAGGCGGTGGCGCCGGCGCTCGGTGAGTGAGGGACGCACGCCCCGCCGGCCCATTGTTTTTCCTTCAGGTCCGGGGCGAGCCGGCCGCCGGGCCGGGACCGGGGAGCGTTGGCCGGCACGCGGGCCCCGCCTCCATCCTCCCCCGGCGCGGAGGGCCCTCGGGGGCGCGCACGGGGACGCGCGGGGGGGTTTGGGGGGTGGGATGGGGGTGAGGCTGCGCGCCCCCGGACCCGCGCGGCCCAGCCAGGCTTCAAGCCCCCGGGGGGCCCTGGGTACTGCCGCCTCTGGGGGGCTTGGGCGGGGGACCCCAAGAGGGAGGGAAGAGGCGAAGGCTGCGGCGATGCCACACTCCAACTCTCTGGAGTGATGGGGGTGGGCTCTGGGAGCTGGAGCAGGACCTGACAGCGTGGAGGCGAGGGGTGGAGAGCCTGGGGGAGGGGCTCCGACAGCATTGCTGCTGCATCTGACTTAGCACGGGGTGTGTGGGGGAGACCCGGGGGGAGGAGAGTCTAAGAGCATTGCTGCTGCATCTCACTTAGCATGGGGGGTGTGTGTGGGGGAGACCCTGGGTGGGGAGCTCTGAGGCCATTGCTGCTGCTGGACCTGACAGCGTGGGGCGTGTGTGGGGGAGACCCTGGGTGGGGGGCTCTGAGGGCATTGCTGCTGTTGGACCTGAAGCGTGGGGCGTGTGTGGGGGAGAGCCTGGCGCTGGTTGGGGAGCCTCTAAGAACATCGCTGCTGCTGGGTCTGCATTGGGTGATAGGAGGAGAGCTCGGTCTGAGGGGTAGGGGCTCTAAGAGCATAGCTGCTCCCGGATCTGACTTAGCGAAGGAGTGGGAGGGGGTGAACACGGTCTAGTTGGCCCGGGGGGGGGGGGGGTAAGGGGTTGGCTGCTGCTGCTGGATCTGGCTTAGCGGGGGCGGAAGAAGGAAAACCTGGTCTGGATGGAGGGTGGGGTGCATTAAGAGTATTGTGTTGCTGGATCCTGTGTAGCATGAAGGTGTGAAGGAGAGAAGCGTGGTCTGGATTGGGGTGTAAGTGTGTTGTTAAGAGCATTACTGCTGGATCTGGCTTAGCTTGGGGGTGAAAAAAGGAAATGCAAAGCCAATGCCTGATCTGGGTTGGGGGTGGGAGTGGGAGTGTCGTCTACAAGTCTGTGTATGGTAGAAACTGAGGCATAAGCTGGGGGTGCTGTGGGGGTGGGTTGAGGCCCAACCCATATCCTAGCCAAGCCAAATGCATCTGAAATAAGACTGCTTTATTGTTGTGTTTTGGCAACTTTTGTGCTGGAGGATCAGGGGAATCTCTTGGCATGCAAGGTGGATGAAATTGGGTTACAGGGCCTACTCCACCATACCAAACTACCTTTGCTATTTGGGACAATAAGAAGAATGTGCCATAGTTTTTTTTCTACCCCCTTTGGAAGTTGTGGACATCCTTTTGAGACCTTTTTCTTCTGATCCATGCGGTCATTTGAGAATTAATTACACTTGTTTTTACCTTAGTGCATTTTGGAGACTTAAAAATCAGGATTTAGAGCTAGAATGGGACCTTCCAGGTAATACAGTACAGCTATTGAAGCGCCTCAAGATATGACCTTGGACAGTTCAACTCATTTCAACAAACCACTTCCTATATGTAAATCACTTAACCTAAGGCCACTAATTTAGTAAGCTGCAGAGCCTAATCATCCCTGAAGCCAGCCCTTTCTCTCCACCCTAATATAGATTTGTAGCTAGAAGAGAATTTAGAAGCCATCAAGTCCAGTACCCTAATTTTACGGTGAGAAAATTGAGGCACAGAGATTAAGTGATCTGAACAGGTAAGAGTCTGTAGCAGGATTTTGACCTGGGTTTTTTTGGCATCCAAGTTCACTACTGTATTGTCTCCCTATACTGTGCTGCATTTCTCTGACTGGGGCATAAAAACTTCAGAATGACATGAACACTGGAGAAGAAATAGATCTAGTGAAAATAAAAGGTTGCTGCAGATTTTCAAAGTGGTGTTTGGCCAATTTTACCGTGAATTCTATGACCTTAGGAGAGCTGTAGTTTAAAACACAGCTCCTTCATCAAAGTTTAAAAAGTTTTGTTCTGTGGATATGTCTTGAATTAGTTCTGAGGGGTTTAAATGTGAATTAGTCCTTAAGACACCTTTGTAGAGTTCATTAAGGAAGAAGTACTATGTTTCAGGGATGTAGTTAGCACATTATTATGTTGTTTTTCTCCTTGTCATGTAGGTACATTTTTGAATTGCTACATTATTTCCCTAGTCACTACAGTGAATTTTCTTTTTAGATTTAAGTCTTGCCAATTTCTCTCTTATTTAAAAAAATATATAGATGTCATCAGTGTGGTGTGGATTGAACTTGCATTTGGGAGAGCTGACTTCTTATTGTCTCTAACAAGGTGCTCGACCTTAGTCAGATCACTTAATCTCTCCAGGTATAAGTTTGCTGAGTTGGGGCCATTCCAGTTCTAAATCTGTGATCTTATTAATCTATTAAATGAAAGGGTTGAATCAGGTAATTTTAAGGTCTTTTCCAGTTCTGTGACTGTGATTGGTCTGTTTCACTTCAAAAGAAGGTCTTACTAGAAAATACAATTCATGAGTCTGAAATGTGTGGAATGAAGAGATCAAAACCCTGAAACATTGAGCATATTTAGAGGCTTTATTCCTACAGGTTGCAGGGCCCAGAGCTGAGAGAGTGGTGGGTGCTGATCACATCTTTCTGTTATAATGTGGACATTGGAAGTCAAGTACTGTTTGTGGTCGATACTAAGACTCATGTACAATTGCATTGTTTTGGATGCCTCTAAAAGCCAGATCTTCATAGATTTAGGCAAAACTCCATCATGGGAACCAAAACTTTGGGGTCAGCAGTTAATTCCCTTTTTTCTTCTCTCAGCCTTCATCTCTAGCATCATTGCAGGGTATATACCATGAAATGAGTAAGATTGGTTTTCAGAATAAATATCAACTGTTTGGGAATATCAGATTAGCTGTACAAGGAAGGGAAGAAGAGGAAACAAGCATATATATAGTGCCTACTCTGTGCCAGGCATGGTTCTAAGTGTTTTTTACTGGCATTATCTTATTTGATCAGGCAAGTTCATCTTTGGCTTCTAAGAGAAGAATAATCACAGCTAACATTTGTATAGTGCTTACTCTGTGCCAGACACTGTGCTAGATGCTCCCTTGATCCTCATGATAAGCTGAGTGCTGGTATGGGTTAAGTGACTTGCCCAAGGTCACACAGCTAGGAATGTGTCAGAGACAGGAAGAAACTGAGAAGCTACAATTGGGTATGCTTGAGCTGGCCTTAGGACCTGGTTAGTTTCTCGAGGGGAAAGCTAGTAAACAGACAGGTGTGAAGAGGACTTGGTTCAGATTCATTTCTTAATGCCATGCTAGAAACAAACTTAGGACTTTAGGTAAACCCATTTTTTTTTTTCTCTTTTTGGACTAGTGATTCCATTGGTCTGGGGAGCTCCTCACTGAGGAAGTTCCCTCTACCAGTGCAGATGAGTACCGCTCTATAACTTAGAGAGAATTGGCTGGGACACTAATAGATTGAGACTTGCCCAGAGTCATGCACTCATTATGTATCAGAAGAAAGACTTGAACCCAAGTCTTCATGCCTCCAAGGCTAGCTCTCTCTTCACTATTCCAGGCTACCTGTCATAAAAAAATATGAAGTATTTAATTAATTATATGTAAGACTCTTAGGCTTTTTAGGCCACAATGATGTAGACTGCAGTATTTCAGATCATCATATAATAGATACATACTTCATTTTGTTAAGTATTGAGTATCTACTATGTATCGGATAAAAACATTTTAACCTTAAATTCATGGAATGTACTTCTGGAGTTAAGACTGACTGATAAGAATCATTTATTCTTTATCAACTATGTCAAGGAGGCATCCTTTATGATACAGTGGAAAGAGTACTCACTGACTCTGGAGTCAGAAGACCTGAGTAGAAATGATGTCTCTGAAATCTTGGTTACCTTGAGCAAGTCACTTAACCTCCGTGGTAATTGTTTCCTCAATGAGAAAATAAAAAATTGTCTTAGGTGATCTTTGAGGTCCCTTCTAATTCTTGACCTATGATCTTATGTTCTGAAATGTGGTAGTGACTCATTATAAATTACTGTGAACCTCAGGTGGCCTATGGAGATGCAGCCTGCCCTCTTCAAGAAGGTGCTGCTCCACAAAATCATGGTACCAAATAATCAGCTTGGAAGACACTTTTGTGTCTGTGTACTAAGGTCGTGATTTCAGCTACTGCCTTCACTTTACCTGACCTTGGGCCTTAGTTGACCTTATTTGAAGACATTCTAGCCTTTTAATAATGTGACTTATCTTGATCTTTAGTTTCAAAAAAAAAATTTTTATATCTCCTTTGGATTATCAGACATTATACTAAAAATGCCTAGAAGGATTTGATTTTAAAGTAACCTTTTAGATTTGTCATTAAATAATGCTTCTTTATAATATTTCCTATTCTGCATGACTCAGTTTGCTGTTCCTTTAAATGTACTTATCTTTGTCTCTGACAGAGGTGGCCCTTCTTTTTCTACGTGTATGCTTTCTTGTCGTGGTCTGGAACCGAACTTGCAAAATCTCTGAGGTATGACTGTACTTTTCTGCTCCTCCTACCTCTTTGTTTGATCTCTCCTCACTGTCCTTTACTGATTTCTCATCCAGGTCTGGCTATTTAACTGTGGATGTTGCCTAAGGCTCTGTCCTAGGCCTGCTTTGTACTCCTACTGCGTTCTCTCTAGCCGACCTCATCAGCTTTCATGGGTTTCGTTATCTATTCCAGTGACTCTCAGATCTATATAATAATAATGATGGTGATGATGATGATTACAACAACAATAACTCACACTTGCAGTACCTCGAGGTTTGCAAAGCATTCTACATATGTTAACTTAGTTGATCATCACAACCTTGTGATATTATCATCATCTCCATTTTTATAAGTGAGGAAACTGAGGCACAGAGCATGACATCACACGGGACTGTTTGAGGCAGTATTTGAACTCAGATCTTCCTCATTCCAAGCCCTGCTTCCTGTTCACTGTAGTACCTAGGAGCCTCTTGCTGCTGCTGCTGTTCATCCTTCATTCTCGATGAGGACCACTGACATCATGAGGGTGATGTCTTGACTTGCTTGTGAATTGGATTTAAGTGAGGCAGAGCTGTCAGTCAGCCTCACCCTCTCCTCCAGAGTCATTGGAGTCCAGTGAATCTTTCCAGAGATTCGTTCCCCCATTACCAGTTGCCTGTTGGACATTTCAACTTGTTGGCCTGGAAACATGTGAAACTAATCATGTCCAAAACTGAGCTTACTATCTTTTTCTCCAAACCATCCCTTCTATCAAACTTCTCTATTTTCTAGTCTCCTAGGTTAATAACCTCAGCATTATCTTAAACTTCTCACTCTCCATCATTCCATGTATGTAATCAATTGTCAAGTCTTGCTGTTTCTGCTTTCACAATATCCCATATCTGACCCCTTCTCTCTGACTCTCACAGCTACCACTTGTTTCAGGTCCTCATCCTCTCTCCTACTTTACTACACTCCTCTCTTTATCTCCATCTCATTCCTTACTCTCTTCTTGTTAGAGGTAGCTCAAGTTCTGTCTTCTGCATGAAACCCTTCTTGGTCTGCTAATGTCGTTTCTCATAAACCAAATTGTATTAACTACTTTGTATACTTTTGTATTTATTGTTTTTTTTTTTTTTTTTGGTTAGGCAGTGGGGTTAAGTGAGTTGCCCAGGATCACATAGCTAGTAAGTGTTATGTGTCTGAGGCCGGATTTGAACTCAATCCTCCTGACTCTAGGGCCAGTGCTCTATCCACTGTGCCACCTCGCTGCCTCCATTACAATTTTTTAAAAGAAGAAGAGAAAGAAAAATCAGGAAAAGCACTCATTATTTTTGGGAAAAAAATTTGGACAGTATGTAGAATGTGCCATACTTGTAGAGCCCTCCTTCATATCTCTTCTTTGGGGCCAAACTTGTTCTTTGTGACTTTGCAGCTTTTCACAGTGGTTCTTTACATTTATAGTGTTGTAATCATTCTGTATCTTGTTTTCTTGGCTCTACTTACTTCAGTTTGAATCAGTTCATGTTAAAATTTTCATGCCTCTCTGTATTCCTCATTTGTTACTTCTTAAAACACAGTAATTTTCCATTACACTCATGAACTACAGTTTGTTTAGCCATTCCCCAATCAATGGGTATCTACTTTTCTCTGCTGTCATGAAAAGTGCTAGCTAACACTTCTTTATTTGCCCTGGTGATAATTTTATCTTTCAAGAGGTGGTGAATCAAGAAGAGGAAATTGTTTCCTGGATCTGATTCTTACTAAAGGGAGAAACTGGTTACTAGTGTGGAAATGATGGGAACCTTGAGCTGAAATGACTCTTCCGTTCTAGAGTTTGTGGTAGAAGAGAGTAGATCCAGTAATAGTCTGACATGGACTTAAGATTTTGGGAAAGTATAGTTCACAGGGTTCTGAGGAAATATAGGTAAGATGCTATTTATTAAAGTATTCCAGGAAGAATCACTCAGCTGATGCTTAAGGATGAAATTCTAAAGGCATAAAGAGAATTCTAATGAGGAGGAGAAATGGGGTTTGTCCAGAGAGACATGAGGGTGTACAAGGAACTCACTAACCAACTTAGATTTTTAAAGAAATGTGCAGAAGACAAAAGGATGAACAGTAAGAGATAGGAATAATAGCATATCATGGTCTTATAAAAATTGTGTTGGGAATGCTCAGAATGAGGTGAGGCTGGTGGGAAAAGCAAAGGACAACATAAAGAAGTTTTTTGTTTTTAGCTATAAAAGAACAATAACTGACAGCAGTGAGAAAAGATGAGTTACGCGGTGTTTTCTGTTCTCTCTGCAAAGGAGGTAAAAATGATAGAACAAAAATGACTTTTTAAGTGGATTGATATCCAAAACAAGTATGAATGAACTATATTCTGGGTCCTGAAAGAACTTATGGATGTGCTTGCTGAGTCTCTGTCAGTGATGTTGAAAAATAGAGAGTTAGATGCCACAAGATTAGGGAAGGGCAAACATTGTTCTTATTAAGAAAAAAAAAAGGAAGAGAATAAAGCTTGCAAAGTATAGATGAGGAAACGAATTGAATTTGTGGGAAAATTTGAGAATGAATCATTGAAGAGAACATGTAGGTAGGGAAATGGGGATTACAAAGAGTTAGTCTGACTTCGTCAATAATATGTCATGCCACATTAACTTCATTTCCTTTTTTTGACAGTATCACTAAACTAGTATATGAGGGGAGGATACAGTAGATACATAGCTTAGGTAGAATTTAGCAAAGTTTTTGATGAAAGTATCTTATACTGTTCTTGTGGAGAAGATGGAGAGAGAAGGATTTAGATAATAGATAAATATAGAATTGGTCAGATGGCTGGCTTCAACAGAGTTGTCGTGGATGGTTCACGGTCAACATAGGAGTAAGTCTTTTATAGAGTATCCCAGGAGTTTGTGCTTGATCTTTTGGGTATAGATGGCATACTCATCAAATTTGCAGGTGATCCCTGGAAGGCATAATTAAAACAGTCAGGATTCAATAGAAACTTGATGAGCTCTAGAGTATTGGATGGACTTTTGTCTTGCATCTGAGTACAAGAAAACCAACTCCACAAGTATAAGGTGGGGAAGACATAATTAGAATGCAGTTATTCTGAAAAAGATATGGTGGCTTTAGTGACCACAAGTTTAGTATGAGTCATTACTGTGATGAGGCAGGCAAATAAGCTAATGCAATCTTAGGTAACATTTAGAGAGACATGGCTTCCAGGGATAAGGAAATGACATTCCCACTCTGCCCTAGTCAGGCCTCATCTATAGTAAAGTGTTCAGGTCTGGGTGCCAGGATTTAAGAAAGACATTGATAAACTGGTGAGCATCCAGAGAAGGGCAATAAAGATGGGAAAGGACCTTGTGTCTATGACATGTCAGGAAGAACCTGGGCGTGTTTAACCTGGAGAAGAAAAGACTTGGAGGGTAGGGGGAATGATAGCTGTCTTTAAGTAGTTGAAGGGTTCTTATCTTGGGGGAGGGATACAACTTGTTCTGTTTAGTCCCAGAGAGCAGAACCAGGAGCAATGGGTAAAAGTTAGAGATAAGTTTAGGCTTGAAATTTCAAAAATGAAATGGCCTCCTCTCTGTGAAAAGTCTTTAAGAAAAATTTGGGCAACTCTTGTCTTAGTATGTTACAGGGGGATTCCTATCATGTATGAGTTGGACTAGATAGTCACTTACCTCCCTTCCAGCTCTCAGATTCTATGAAGTCTCTCCTTTACAATCCAACCTCCCCACAGCTACCAAAGTGGCATTCGTGCCTAATGCATGGGTCTGACCGTGAGCAGACTTGATCCTGCTCAATAAACTTGAGTGGTTTTCTATTACGTAAAGGTAAGTCTGGCACCTACTTAACCATTGTAGCTGTTAGAGATCATCTAATGAAATACAAGTGAAATACATGTCTTTACCTTTACACTCTTTGGTCCTGACAAAGTGGCCTTTTTGCTGTTCTTCACACACCATACCACTCTCATGGCCATGTTTCTGGTCTGGTTGCTGTTCCCTATGCCTGAAATGCACTTGCCTCCTCCTCACTTCTGCCTCTTAGAATCGAAGCTCAATCCAGGGGCTGCTTTATTAGTGAGTCTTTTCTTGTTTTGTCTGTCTGCAATGCCTTGTATGTATTTTATGTGTATATATGTGAGTATACACATAGGAACTGTTTTACTTTTTGCCAGAATCTAGAACAGTACCAAGTAATTTGGTGGTGGTGTTCAATTGTTTCAGTTGTGACCAACTCTTCATGACCCCATTTGGGATTTTCTTGGAAAGGTTCTGGAGTGGTTTGCCATTTACTTCTCTACCTCATTTTACAGATGAGGAAACTGAGGCAAACAGGGTTAAGTGACCTGCCAGAGTCACCCAGCTAGTAAGTGTCTGAGACTGAATTTGAACTCATTCCAAGTGCAGCGCTGTTTCCACTGTACCACCCAGCTGCCCAAAAGTAATATCGTAGGCCCTTAATAAATGTTCCTTAATATAATTTGATTCATGGATAATTTATAAACATTTGTTGAATGAATACTTTAGCAAGAAATCTTTTCTTGGTATGTGAAATTTAAGACAAGGCCTTGTTCTCATGGGACTTAGAGTTTAATACCATGCTCCTTAACCTTTTTTTTTTTTTTGTATCATGGACTCCTTGTAACGTCTGTAGATCCCTTCTCAGTATAAGGTTTTTAAATGGATAAAATGAAATAGATAGGATTACAAAGAAAATCAATTCTAATGAAATATTTATCAAATATTTCCAAAAAAATTAATAGATTCTAGGTTAAGAACATGTGGTTAATAGGATGATGTGATACATCAACAGTAGTAGTAAATTATAAATGATAAAGGCATACAAACATGCAAACAAGCACACACTTGACCTAACGTTGTTGACTGGTTCTGTGAAAACTCAGGGAAAATACTATCAGGGCATTTCCTTTGGACTAACGTTTTCATGGAAGATCTGTTCCTGAGCAGTCAAAATTTGAATTATAAAAGTTTAAAATAGATCTTTGTAGAGAGGGATTTGGTTAAGCAGAGTTGGCTATACTCTTAGGTTGAGTGGGGCAGCATGGTGTGGGTGCTGTTCCTTGAAGTAGGTGCTGAGAAATTCTGTTGCTCCTTTTGAGGATGAGCTGGAGTTTCTTGAGAACCCCACCTGTCGATAGGAAATGGAATGAATCATTTTGGTAGTAGCGATTCCCAGATAGCCATTCCCTGGATGATAGATAGCTTGATAGTATCAGAAAAAAAAAATAGGAATACAAATAGTGCTTTTTGTCAGACACTGGGAGCAAAAAACCTTAGATTTCACTCAAGCCACTCATTCTTTTCCTTTCTTTTCATAAGAACCAAATATCTTTTTTTCCCCCCTAGGCAGTTGGGGTTAAGTGACTTGCCTAGAGTCAAACAGCTAGTGTCAAGGATCTGAGGCCGGATTTGAACTCAGGTCCCCAGACTCCAGGGCTCGTGCTCTATCTACCACACTACCTAGCTGCCCCTGAACCAAATAACGTTTAACAAAACATCAGCTAGACATAATTACTATTATACACTCCTTAAATTAGCTAATGTACATTACTCTGGATTAACCGAACTTTTGATGTGTCATGTAGCCAAAGGTAAAAGATGGTTAGAGTCAGTATTTATTATTGAAGAGGAAAATCTCCAAAAACAGGTTATCAAAGGGAAAGTCTAAAAACCTGAAACTGAGATGCTTCCTGTTTGTGAATCTGAAGGTGCAAACCTGAAACTCAGAATTATAGAATCATTGGATTTCAGAATTGTTAGGGACCTCAGTGGCCATCTACTTCACCCCATACCAGAAAAAGTTCCCATTATAACCTATCTGACAAGTTGTAATTAACTCTTTGTTTTGAATCTCCTGAGACTGCCTCCTTGAGGTAGCTGTTCTACATTGGAGGATTCATATTGTTAGGAAATTTCTTCTGGTATCCATCCAGCCTAACTTTTCCTCTTTGAAACCTTGACCCATTGCTTCTGATTCTTCTCTCTCTGGCTAAGCAGAACAAGTCTGATACACACTTCTACATGTCTTTCCTGAGTCTTCTTTCTCTAGGATAATCTCCAGTTCCTTCAGCTCATCCTCATGGCATGAACTCCAAGGCTCTTCATCATTCTGGTTTTCTTCCTCTGGCTATTTTTCAGCTTAACAGTGGCCTTCCTGATCTGGGGTGCCAAAAAACACAGTACTCTAGGTGTCATTTGACTAGGACACAGCACCTTGAGACGGTAGCTCCTCTTTTTTTTTCTGGGAGCTATGCCTCTTTTTTAAAAATTTCTAATTTCTAATTTATTTTTAACATTCCTTTAAAATGTCGAGTTCCAGATTACTTCCTTCCTTCTCATCCCTCCCCAACCCATTGAGAAGGCACACAATATGATATTAATCATGCATACATATGAAATCATGGAAAACACCATATTGCAAAAAAATAGAGGAAATTTTACTTCAATTTGTACTTGGAATTCATCAGTTTGCTCTCTGGAGGTAAATAGCATTTTTTCACGTGAGTCCTTTGGAATTGTCTTGGATCATTGTATTGATAAGAATAGCCAAGTCTTTTACAGTTGATCATTATTACAAGATTGCTGTTACCGTGCACAGTGATCTCCCAGTTCTCACTTCACTTTGCATCAGTTCATATAGATTGAAGCCACTCCCCTTGTCCTTTCCCACAGCACAATGGTACTCCATCACAATCCTATGCTACAGCTTGTTAAGCTATTCCCCAATTGATGAATATCCCCTCATTTCCAATTTTTTGCTAATACATAAAGATATGCTGTAAAAATTTTTGTACATTTAGGTCCTTTTCTTTTTTCTTTGATCTCTTTGTGGTACAGACCAAGTACTGGTTGTCAATGCCAGCCTCCAGGGGTGAATGGAGCAGAACAAAGTAGCCTGGAGACCGGAGAGTTAGCAATCAAACAGAAGTTTAATTTCAAAGTGAGGGAAACAGCTTGCAAGTGAGGACATGCTCTTAGTGGGTGGAATCCGAGGCAGTGTGAAGAGATCTCGATACTTATACCAGTGGCTGTGGAGTGAGTTATATGACAGCAAGGGATAACGACAAGAGTTATGACAAGTTTGATTCATAGCATCATGATTGAACATGGGTACTTTATGTACTTGTTCAAGCTCAGAGACCACCTGATGCTGGTGTGAAACAATTCTGGGATTTTGCTGGAGCTGAGGTCATCCAGAGAATGAGGGCCAAGGATTGTTGTTATGCCAAGCTCAGGGCACAGCTTGCTTGTTGGGCCTTAGCTCTGGAAAACAGGGTCTTCTAATATCTAGACATGGTATTGCTGAGACAGTAGTTATGCACAGTTTAATGCCCTTTGGGCATGGTACCAGATTGTTCTCCAGAATGATCAGACCAGTTCATTACTCTACCAGTAGTTCATTAATGTACCTATTTTCCCTCATTCCTTCCAGCATTTGTCATTTCTTACAGGTGTGAGGTGGTACCTCAGAGTTGTTTTAATTTGCCTTTCTCTAATCAATAGTGATTTAGAGCACTTTTTCATATGACTATAGATAGCTTTGATTTCTAATGAAAACTGCCTGTTCATATCCTTTGGTCATTTATCATTTGGGGAATGGCTCTTATTTTTATAAATTTGATGCAGTTCCCTATATATTTGAGAAATAATTTAAGGCCTTTATCAGAGAAACTTGCTGTAAAATTTTTTAATATTACTTCATTGTCTATGGTACCATTTAGCAAAATGTAGTTTCCCTGATTATCTCTAGGTCTTTTTTTTTTTTTTTTTTTGCTTTTGCTTTGTTTGAGATCATCATTGCCCCTGCCTTTTTTACTTCAGATGAAGCATAACAGATTCTGCTCCAACCCTTTATTTTACTGTGTGTTTCTTTCTGTTCCAAGTGTGTCTCTTGTACACAGTATATTGTTGGATTCTGGTTTCTGATACATTTTGCTATCAGCTTCCGTTTATGGGTTAGCTCATCTCATTCACATTCACAGTTATGATTACTGTGTATTTCCCTCCATCCTATTTCCTTTTATCTATTGTTCTCTCTTTTTACCCTGTCCTTCCTCAAAAAGTGTTTTGCTTTTGACCTCTTCCTCACTTAATCCACCCTCCCTTTTATCATGTCTCTTCCCCCCCCCATCTCTTCTTTCCTTTTCCTCCTATTTCTCTACTGGGTAAGACTGTGTGTGTGTGTGTGTGTGTGTGTGTGTGTGTGTGTGTGTGTGTGTGTGTGTGTGTGTGTGTGCGCGCGTGTGCGCGTGTGTGCGTGTGTGCGTGCGCGCATGCGCATTGGTCCTCTTTGAACCAATTTTGAGGAGAGTGAGGTTCAAACATTGCCACCATCCCGTTTCTCCCTCCACTGTAAAAGCTCTTCCTAGCTCACCTCTTTTATGGGACCATATTTTCCCCACCCTACTTCTCCATTCCCTTTTCTCCCAGTGGATCCCTCTTTCTCACTCCTACATTTTATTTCTTTTAGATCATTAGATCATCTCAACATGTTCGACTCACACCTGTGGCCACTCTCTATGTAGACTCCTTCTGATTGCCCTAATAATGATAAAGTTCTTAGGAGTTACATGTATCATCTTATATTGGAATGTAAACAGTTTAACTTTATTGAGACCCTTATGTTTTCTCCTGACTGGAAACATAATATTTGAACTCTTAATTTGGCTATAATATTCTTGGAAGTTTTCATTTTGGGATCTCTTTCAGGAGGCGATTGGTGGATTCTTTCAATTTCTTTTTTACCCTCTGGTTCTAGGATATCAGGGCAGTTTTCCTTAATTATTTTTTGAAATATGATGTCTAGGTTCTTTTTGATCACAGCTTTTGGGTAGTCATATTTAAATGATCTCTTCTAGGTGCCAGTGGCTAAGAGGGATTGATGGTTATGATAGATGTGATCCAGTTGGAAAAGTATAAGGAAAAGTGGTTTGTTAATACTGAAAGGGTTTGTGGATAGAACACCAGTCCTGGATTCAGGAAGACCTGAGTTCGAATCTGGCCTCAGACACTTCACATTTACTAGCTGTGTGACCCTGGGCAAGTCACTTCACCCCAGTGCCTTGCCAAAAAAAAAAAATGCTGTGGGGAGGCAGTGGTAGAGATGGCTTATAGAATGAAGAAGTTTGGAACAGCCTTTGTGGGGTTTGTTGAGTCAATAAGAGCCCATCTGAGGGTAGGTAAAATACATCTGTAGTGAAACAGTACTATATTTGTACAACTTTATATGGCTTATGAGCAGGAATGTAGAGGATAGATGACAGAGATAATTCATTGTTGTGATTTAAAGCATCAGAAGAGTTTGAGGAAGGAAAATGAAGCTAGATCAAGGGCATTGCTTAGGAAAGACATGGAGTACCTTGACATTGTGATATTGAAGAGTAGGCTTAGAAGGCAGACGGGAGAGATGGAAAATGAAGAAGTTATGATTGCCCGACTTTGTCTGAGTTGGATAGAAGGTACAGATTATGGGAGGTGAGGTTGCTGAAATGAGTGGCCAGTATAACTAAGGGAACACATCAAGATGTATATTGAAGTCCTCAAGTATGAAGGCAGAGGTTGGAGTGGAAGCCTAGGAACCAGTTGTCAAACTCCTTGAAAAAGGAAGGAGAATGACCTAGTGGTTGGTATATAACAGGAAACAAAATCTGCTTGCTCATTGATGGCATTAGAAGGAAGATCTAGAAGTGGCAGTAAAGAGGAAGAAATGTATCCACTCCTTCTTATGACCCAGAGTATTGACTGGTTGGAGGCATAAGAAAAAATGTAGCCAGTACTGGAAAGAGTGACTTGGAATCATCTGGGGGGTGGTAGGGTGAGGAAGATACCAGGTTTGTGAGAGTGCAAGAAGATGACATAATTTAAAAAAGTCTAAAATGAATGGAAAGTTGTTACCAAGAGAATAGGGATTCTGGAGGTCAGAAAAGAAGAGAGAATCAAAACTGGAGGGAAGGGACCTAGCTGAAGCAGATGAGGATGAGGAATCCAGTAGAGCCACCCAATCAACAAGCATTTATTAAGTACTTAACTATGAGCAAAGGCTCTTTGCCAAGAGCTAAGCATACAAAGAAAGGCAAAAACAATCCCTGCCTTCAAGGACCTCACATTTTAATGGAGAAATTGCAAACAAATTGGGTATATACAAGATAAATAAGGACTAGACTGAAGGTCATTTAAGAGGGAAGGCCTTATTAGCTGTGTGTATATGTTTTGGGAGAGGCCCCCTGTATTTTGTGCTTTGGCAACCACTCAGGGATATTGACTTGATTTCTCCTATTTAGGAGAGAGGTGGTGGGTGGGTAAGGAGGCAGAGAATTCTGGACTCTGGCTAATTATGTTGGACAGAGGCCTCATTGATTGTCCATATAGGGACAGCCTACCCAGGCCTGTCTTCCCATTAATATGAAACCTGCTTGTCCATGTGATTAAATATAAGATTAGACTAAGATTGATTAAAGGAAGCCTAGGGATAGCCCACATGCATAATCCACAGTAAGGCATGCCACTGATAGGAGAGGACTAGAGTTCCCAGTAGGAGATTGATATGCAACGATCTATAGGCTAATTAGTAGAGCTAAGGTGGAGGCCTGGCTTTTTTTTCTTTTGGTACGTTTTAAAATCACTACTACCCTCTAGAGGCAGCAGTAACTTTTCCTTCTAATTCATTTCTCTGCAGAACTATAGCCTAAAGACACTTTTTTGAACTTATATTTAAGGCTTTTTTAAAATGCTAAGACCTTTTAATCCTACTCAGGTAACATGGGGAAAGAAAGCTGGGTTAGGAGTTAGAGGACCTGGGTTCTTTTCTTTAGATCTGCTACTGATTGTGCTGTATGACCTCAGCAAGGTCACTTACACCTCAGTTTACTTTTCATCTCCTTCAACAAATTTAGCACCTTGTGCATATATGTGTTTGTGTGTATGTATGTATGTTTGTGTATGCATGTGTGTGTATACACACATGCATAAATATCTAGAACTTCTGGAAACGGGTTATAAAATGATGTCTGTCCTTGAGATATTTATAATCTCTCTGGGTATAAAAGATGACTAGAAGTCAGGAGATTGGGTTTCGTGTAATCAGCAGAGCCACTAATATGTGATCTTGGGCCCCTTCTCCCTGGAATTCACTTTTCTTGTTAAATAAGAAGAGTGTAATTAGATGGATTTCTAAAGCTCTTTTCAACCCTATTATGAGCCTTGATTGTTTAATATAAAGTGTAAAACTCTCAATGTAGATATCCTGGCCCTCTACAACTTTTCCTTTTCAGCATTACCTCATATTGTTTCCCTTTACATTGTAACCAGTAGCCAGTCTGGGTTATGGTTGTGTTCTCTGTTTTCTTTTCCTCTTCTATTTCCCCTGCCTTAGCTTACCTTGTCCACCATACCTAGAATAGATTTTCCTATTTCTTTCACTTCCTTTTCTTTTAAAAGTCTTCTTTTTCTTTAAGGTACAGCCTTTTTTATGAAGCCTTCTTTGACACCTAAATCTTCCCAAAAAGAAAAGAAAAATGAAATATTTTCTTTCTCAAATTTCTTCTAACACTTTGGTAGACCTCTCTTTGTATTTGTGATATTTTCCTTACATCGTGGTTACTTTTGCATCTATTCTTTTCCCAAACCCATGTCTTAACTTTTCTGCTGTCCTAACTAGATTTTGAATTCCTTAATGACTAATTTTAAAAAAGTTGTATTGATACCTTTTGTTTTTATATCAGCTATACCAAATATACTGCTCCCTCTTTCTTTGAGCCCTCTGACCTCTTCTTACTGTGTGTGCAGTGTTTTATATGCATGCCCCCTACTTCTTCAAGGAAAGGAGAGGGAGTTGCACTTCCTCATTTTATATATACTGTATATCAATTGGATTAGCTAGCTCCCAAGGTTCCTTCTAGCTCTCAGATTGTTTGATTCTCAAAGGTTATGCGTCGTGATTAGAATTTTTAAAATTCAGTTTCATTTTATTATTTTTTATTTACATTGTTATAGTCAGTGTATGTTTACTTGGTTCTGTTTACTTTTCATCAGTTCAAATTAATCTTCCTGTGTTTCTCTGAATTGTTTTAGTTGTCTTTTCTTAAGGTGCAATAATATGTCTTTGCTGTTTCCCTGTAAGAGGGCTCCTATTTTGTTTGTTCTTTGCTGTGACAAATAGTGCATCTTTAAATATTTATGTATTTAAATATGTATGTGTGTATGTGTGTGTGTTTTACCGTCTTTGACCTCCTTGGGCCAAATGAGTAGCAGTGGAATCATGTAGTTCCAAATAATTTTTCATAATGATAGTACCAATTCACAGCTCCAACAATTGTGTTACCTCTTGTAATTTCTCCAGCGTTCACTATTTTTGTCATCTGTCATCTCCATTAATTTGCTGGTTGTGAGGAGAAATGTTAGAGCTGTTGTGATGCGCATTTCTCCTCTTAATGACTTGGAGCCCTCTTTCATATGATTGTTAATAGATTACAGTTCCTTTTTGGAGAATTATGTTTATGGTTTGACTACTTAATTTGGGAATGCAAATTTTGATCTTTTGATAATGCTGGTGCTTTGCTGGTCAAATAAGGAATCTTCCCTAAGTAATTTATGTTCTTGGGTTTGTTGAACCCTGGACTTAGTTTGATTCTTTTTGATTCTTACTTAGTCCGTTTTACTATTGAACTTTTTTGTTTTTTAACCAGCATCCAAAAGTTTTGCTGGTTTACCACTTTAAAACAGAATTTAAAATCTGAAGATGCTATTTCACCCTCATTTTTACTTAAAAAAATATTTGCCATGAGATTCTGGGCCTTTTGTTTCTCAATAGGAATTTCATTATTTTGTTTAGCTCTTTTTTAGTAACCCCTTGGTAGTTTGATTAGTATAATACTAAATAGGCAAATTAATTGGATGGTTATTGGCAAGGCTCATGCAGGAGTAGTGATATCACTTCATAATTTATCTTGATTTCTATAAAGAGTGCTTTGTACTTATGTCTTGTATGTCCTGGTATGTTGACTAAGAAATATTTTATACTTTTTATCGTTATTTTGATTAGGATTTCTATATAA
Organism: Vombatus ursinus; assembly: GCF_900497805.2. Taxonomy (NCBI): domain Eukaryota; kingdom Metazoa; phylum Chordata; class Mammalia; order Diprotodontia; family Vombatidae; genus Vombatus; species Vombatus ursinus. The sequence goes on along the minus strand of NW_020954580.1, from coordinate 1,341,952 downwards.
TTTTCTTGTAGTTTTTATAGATGTACACACAACTTTTGTAGCTTTAATATCTTCTTAATTTACTAAATTGGCTAATTATCTCACTTAGAAAACTCCTGTAATTTCTCTGGAATTTTCAGTGGATGCCATCATATTTTCTGCAGATAGAACAGTTTAATTGTTAATGTCTAATAGTGATGAGAGGAGGGGATTCTACTTTACCCCCTGTATTATTTAAAGGGAGAACATCTAGTTTTTTTCATTGTGAATAATGCCAATTTTCTTTTACATATGCATAACTTTTTATATTTTAAAAAGACCCTTGAATGCTTTAGAGTTTTTTTTTTAACATAAGTGAGTGTTGCATTTTGTCAAATTCTTTCTATGCATCTGTTGATTAACGCTATATGGTTTAGGTTGTTTTTTTGTTTTTAATATGATTAATTATGTTGATTATTTTGCTAATTGTCTGTCTTTGGTATACATGCAGCTTGGTAACAGTGAATTATTTTTGGATATATTGCTATATGCTTTCTTTACTAGTATTTATTTAAAATGTTTGTATCAGTATTTACTAATGATATTGGGTCTAGCATCTTTCTCTGCTTTATACCTTCTTGCTTCAGCTATTATGATCATACTTGTCTAATAAGAGGCATTTGGTAGAGTGCTTTCTTTCTCAGTCTTTGGGAATAATTTGTGTAGCATAAATCTTTATTTAGTTCAATTTTATTTTCATTTCCAAATTCTCTCTTCTCTACCCCTTCCATCACTTGTTGAAGAAGACAAGAAATAGGGGCAGCCTGATGGTGCAGTGGATAGAGCTCTGGCCTTGGTGTCAGGAGGACCCAAGTTCAAATTCGACCTCAGACACTTGACACTTAGTAGCTGTGTGACCCTGGACAAGTCACTTAACCCCAATTGCCTTACACACACAAAAAAAGGCAAGAAATATGTACATAAGAAATCTAATAAATCTTAATTACACTTTTAAATATTTTGTAGAAACATGTTTAATATTTAAATAAATTTATATATGGACTAGAGGTTTTTTCTCTTTAGTAGTTCATTTTTGGTTTCTTCAGTTTGGCTTTGTGAGATTGGATAGTTTGAGATCTATTTTCCTTTAAATTATTGGTTTTCCTGGTGCTATAATTGTGCATAGTATTTTTAATCATTTTTTTATTTCTGCTGAGTTGCAAATTCACCATGTTTTTATTTGCTAATTTGATTTTCTTTTTTTTTTTATAAGGTTAGCTAAAGGTTTATTGTTGGTCATTTCTATAATTTTTTCCCCTTATATTTACTTATAGAATTTTCAACATTTTTCCATTTGTGTATGTTTTGAATTGGTTAATTTGTTAGTTCTCAAGTTTAAAAAAATTATACTCAGTTCAGCAATCCTCTTGTTTTGTTAAAATATTTTTAAGAGGAAATTTTTCCTTCATGTGTTGCTTTACCATTGTTATAATTCTTTTTCATATAACTAATTTGTTTCTATGATTTGTTTTATGACCTCATAACTTAGGATGTCAATATTAAGATTCCCTGGTCTGTATCTTTTGCTAATTTTCCTATTGCTAATTTCATTGTGCTGTGGTTTGTGAGAGACCATGGTCTGTATCTTTTGCTTATATTCCCTCTATTGCTATTTCTTTATGCAGTGGTTTGTGAGAGGTGTTTAATGATGCTGTCTTTTTACTTTTATTTACATGTTCCCTGTGTTCTAATGACATATTTGTAAAGGTGCCATGTAATGCTGAGAAGTGTGTATTCTTTAATCATGTAGGTGTCAAAATCTTTCTAAACTTCAACTGTCTTGTTTATCTTTCTGTTAGATTTATTCAGTTCTAAGAGTGGTATAAAGTCTCCTACAGTTGTTGCTGTCTTTTTGTACTGTCGTTAAAACTTTATCTTTATGAATTTAAATATGACGTACCCTTTTATGCACACATGTTTAATATTTAATATTTCTTCATTTATCTCTCGATGCTGAGGATTTTTGTTTTTGCTTTGTCTATATATAGTTAATTTTATTCCAACCTCTCTCATTTTTATTCTGTATGCCTTTGTTTTTTAACTGTAGTTGCTTGCATCATCTTTTTAAAAAAGTCTATTCTGCCCTCTTTTATTGGATTGTTATATGCCTGTTAGGTTTGTGTTTTTCTCCTTTTGCATTTATTTCATCCTTTCTTTTTGTCAGATGTTAATGTAGAATCTTTGTGCTATATTGTTATAGTCTCTAACTAGTATTTTATGTAGGAGTTTTGCATTGATATTCATTAGTGAAATTGGTCTATAATTTTTTTTTCTCTGTTTTAGCTCCTCCTGGTTTAGGTATCAACACCATGTTTATTTCATAAGAGGAGTTTGGTAGGACCTCTTCTTTGCCTATTATTCCAAATAATTTATTTAATATTGGAATTAATTGTTCTTTAAACATTCCCTAGAATTCACTTGTAAATCCATCTGGTCCTGATGCTTTTTTCTTAGGAAGCTCATTTATGGCCTGTTCAACTTCTTTTTTCTAAAATAGGTTTATTTAGATACTCTATTTCTTCTTATGATAATCTGGGCAGATTATGTTAATTTTTAATCTTTGTTTCCATTTTCATTTATTAAATGTAATTTTTATTGTGTTATGATCTGAAAAGTATCCCTTTAATATTTATGCTTTTCTGAATTTAACTATAAAGTTTTTATGTCCTATTATGTCTTCAAATTTTGTAAAGGTGCCATATACCACTGAGAAAAAGTTCCTTTCTATTCGTTTCTATTTTCATCTGGTCGTCCAGATGTCTATCGTATGTGCTTATCTAAGATTATATTCGTCTCCTTGATTTTGTGTGTGTGTGTGTGTGTGTGTGTGTGTGTGTGTGTGTGTGTGT
>NW_020954580.1:1229324-1339075 GCF_900497805.2 Vombatus ursinus | reverse complement strand
TGTGTGTGTGTGTGTGTGTGTGTGTGTGTGTGTGTGTGTGTGTGTAGGTTTATCTAGTTCTGAGGGGGTGGTTGAAATCCCACACTACTACAGTTTTGTTACCTATTTTCACCTGTAATTCATTTACCTTTTCCTTTAGAAATCTGAATGCTTTATCATTTGTTGCATATATTAGTATTGCTATTACTTCATTATCTAGTCTATCTTTTACCATATTGTAGTTTCCCTGCTTATCTCTTAATTAAATCTAGTTTAGCTTTAGCTTTGTCTAAGATCGCCATTGCTACCTGTACTTTTTCTATGTCACCTGAAGTGTAATAAATTCCACTCTAGCCCTTTATTGTTACTTTATGTGTCTCCCATTTTTAAATGCATTTCTTGGAAACAGCATATTGTTAATTTCAGAGTTTTGATCCACTCTGCTATCCGTTTCCATTCATGGGTGAGTTCATCCCATTGACATTAAAAGGTTTTTGTTTTGTTTTGTTTTGTTTTTTTTTTGAGGCAGTTGGGGTGAAGAGACTTGCACAGGGTCACACAGCTAGTAAGTGTCAAGTGTCTGAGGCCGGTTTTGAACTCAGGTCCTCCTGACTCCAGAGCTGGTGCTCTATCTACTGTGCCACCTGGCTATCCCTCACATTCAAAGGTATAATTACTATTTGTGTATTTCCCTCCATTCTATTTTTCCTCATTATTTATCCTTCTCACTATCTTTTTACCCGGTACCTCCTCAGAAATCTAATTTACTTCTGACCATTGCCTCCTTAATCTGCACATTCTTCTAAAAGTCTTTCCCTTATCCTGTCTCCTTGCCCTCCTATTTCTCTGTAAGTTAAGAAAACTTTTATACCCTAGTAAATATATGTTATTCCTTCTTTAACTCAGTTCTGATGAGAATAAGGTTCCCACAACTGCCTTCCCCCCTATACTGACCTCCACTGTAATAGTTCTTCCATTTATGTCTCTTTTGTATGAGAAAATTTGCTCCATTTTATCTCGCCCTATCCAATTTCATTTTTTAGGATCGTCCTATCATAATCAACTCCATCTAAAGCCTTCAATCTCTGTATACTCTTTTGAACTAACCTAGTAATGCTAATATTCCTTTTTTTTTTTTTTGGGCTGGGCAATGGGGTTAAGTGACTTGCCCAGGGTCACACAGCTAGTAAGTATTATGTGTCTGAGGTCGAATTTGAACTCGGGTCCTCCTGAATCCAGGGCCAGTGCTCTAATCCACTGCGCCACCTAGCTGCCCCAATGATAATATTCTTAAGAGTTAAAATATCATTTTCCCATATAAGAAGTATATAGTTAAATCCCTTATAATTAGTCTTTCATGTTTATCTTCTTATGTTTCTCCTGATTCTTGTAAGTCAAATTGTCTGTTCAGTTCTGGTCTTTTCCTCAAGAATATCTGAAAGTCCTTTAGTTCATTAAGTAACCATTTTTTTTTTATTTGAAGGATTACATGCAGCTTTGTTGGGTAGGTTATTCTGGGTTGCAAGTCCAACTTCTTTGCCCTTTGAAATATTATATTCCACACCCTATGGCCTTTTAATTTAGAAGCTGCTAAATCTTGTGTTATCCTGAATGTAGCTCCACAGTATTTAAATAGTTTCTTTCCAGCTGCTTGTAATATTTTCTCCTTGACCTGGGAGCTTTGAAACTTAGCTATAGTGTATTTCCTTTGAGTTTTCATTTTGGGATCTTTTTTGTGGTGATCTGTGGATTTTTTTCAATTTCTGTTTTACCCTTTAGTTTTAAAACTTCAAGGCAGTTTTCCTCAGTAATTTCTTGAAGTATAGTGTCTAGACAGTGTTTGATCATAACTTTCAGGTAGTCCAACAATTCTTATATTGTCTTTTTTTTTTTTTTTTTTTTGGCAGTTGGGGTTAAGTGACTTGTCCAGGGTCACACAGCTAGTCTGTGTCAAGTGTTTGGTCTGAGGTCGGATTTGAGCTCAGGTCCTCCTGACTTCAGGGCTGGTGTTCTATCCACTGGCCACCTAGCTGCCCCTATTGTCTTTCTTCTACCTGTTTTCCAGCTCAGTTGTTTTTCTAATGAGATGTTTTGCATTCTCTTTTGTTTTTCATTCTTTTGATTTTTTTCTTATTTCTTATGAAGTCATTAGCTTCTCCCTTGCCCAGTTCTAAGTTTTAAGGGGTTATTTTCTTCAGTAAATTTTAAGATCACTTTTTCCAATTGGTTGACTTTCTTTTAATAATTTTCTTGGTTTTTTTTTTTTTTTTTGCATTACTCATTTCTTTTCCCAGTTTTTCCTCAACCTCTTTTATTTGATTATTCAAGTCCTTTTCAAGCTCTTCCAAGAACTCTTTTGGGCTTGTGACCATTTTACATTTTTCTTTGAAGCTTTACAAGAAGCTGTTTTGTGTTCTGAGTTTGAACCCAGAGCTTCTTTATTACCGTAGTAGCTATCTGTGGTCAGATTCTTTCTTTTGTTTTTCACTCATTCGTTTTTAACTCTCCATTTCTTGGCTGTTAACTTTATGTTAGAGTTGGCCTCTGCTCCTGGGATGTGGGGGATAAAGTCTCAGGCTATAGGCTTTTTGTGCTGCTGTTTTCTGGGCTCTGTTTGGGGGCCTTTGACCTCCTAGTTCTTCCAGTGTTCTGTAATCCAAGGCTAGGTGTTGTCACTGCTCCTCTGGTTCATACCTTGGTTTATAAGTGACCTCAAACACTCTTCTCTGCTCCTCAGCTGTGACCAGGACCCCCAGCAGCACTGCTGCCATCACACTCTTACTCCTTGTGGTCTGTAAGGTAGCTGCAAGTGTCAGCTTACCCTTCTGCCCTTGAACCAAACCAGAGACTTTGCTGCCTTGTGAGTGACCACAACTAATAGGACCTCTGTCCCTGGGACCACAGACAGTGGGCCTATGCTTACTCCCACAGCCTGGGACAGGGTCTGCTTAGCACACCTGGGCCTCCTGTCCAGCACCAGCAGAGGGCTCATACAGTCTTCCCTGAGCAGTTACTAGAACTCCAGCATTGACTATGGGGCAAAAGCTATGGAAGTTCAGGCTCTTGGCTTATATGCCCTCAGGGCTTGCTGTTTGTTGACTTGGTGGGAAGTCTCTGCATTTCAGTCAGGCCCAGACTACCACCCTGGAAAGTCAGATTTTTCCTAAGGATCCTCCCGGGTTGTCTTGGGCTAGATGACTACTTTAATTAATTAAATTTAAATTAATTTGACTGCTCTAAAATTTACTTTAAGGCATTATTTTAAGTTATTTAGGTGAGCCAAGTAGTTTCCTGCCTTATTCTGCCATCTTCATACAATTCCTTCAATTTTAGATTTGCTATTCTTATACACTTGCATATGCTGTCTGGCCTCAGATACTACCTTTGTGACCTTAGGCAAGTCATTTAACCTCTGTTTGCCTCTGTTTCCTCATCTGTAAAACGGGGATAATAATAGAACCTACCTTGCAGGGTGGTTGTGAAGCTTAAATTAGATGATTTTTTGCAAAGTGCTTAGCACAGTGCCTAGTGCCTAGGAGGCATATAAATCTATCTGTACCACAACTCTTGTGGTCAGTTGTCAGCACTTCCATATTTTTGTGGTTATATTTCTTCAAAGTAAGTTTTTACTGCTACCTTTTGTTTTTATTTCACCTATATTTCCCAGTGAATACCTCTGGTTATATTTTTAATATTAACTTGTACAATGGTTTTGTGGCTAATTGTCCTGTTCTAGGCAAAGGGGACTGTTATTTTTCCAAAGAACCACATTATATAGTATTGTTTTCTAAACCACTAAATTTGTTGTTCAGTTCAGTCCAGTCCAATTCTTAGTTACCCCATTTGGAAGTTTTCTTGGCAAAGAGACTGGAGTGGATTTCCATTTCCTTTTCCAGCTCATTTTACACATGAGGAAACTGAGGCAAATAGGGCTAAGTGACTTGCCCAGAGTTACATAGCTACTAAGTTTCTGAAGTCAGATTTGAACTCAGGAAGATAGTCTTTCTGATTCCAGGCCCAGCACTCTATCCACTGTGCTGTCCATTCACCATTAAGTTTATCTTTTATATAAACTCATGATAAAACTAAATTGGAGGGTTTTTTTTATTTAATAGTGAGCCTGTTTTACTTATTCTTGTAAAGAAACTCTACTACAGATCACTTTTTTTTGTTTGTTTTAGGCAATTGGTGTTAAGTGAGTTGCCCATGGTCACACAGCTAGTATGTGTCAAGTGTTTGGTCTGAGGCTGGATTTGAACTCAGGTCCTCCTGACTTCAGGGCTGGTGCTCTATACACTGTGCTACCTAGCTGCCCCTACAGATCACTTTCAAAAGAGGAATTACTACAAATTTGAAAAACTTAGAAATAATGAAGATATATAAAAAATATACATATATAATCTATATAATAAAACATATAAATATAACAAAAATATTTGAAGATGTAAACCTGCTGTTAATTTTGTAAGATAATATGGTTGGGCTGAGGAGAATTAAATCAGCCAATTAAATGTTTTATATCAATTCCACCTTACCAAACCTATGGATTTTTATTATCCCTTTAATCCTGAAAAGCAGGAAAGAAAGCATGTTCTGACTGAGCAGAAGAATTACCTCTAAAATAACTCTTTAGGAGCTACAAATCACAGTTATGGCTTTATTTTCCATTTCAGGCTGACAGGCCAAGTCCTTGAAAATAAATATTTTTCCCTCTTTTCCCTTTAGTTTTCTATTTCAGAATATGGATTCTATCTTGTATTTCAGAAGTTTTTCTATTTCATAATGGCCTGTTAATGCAATTTATTTTTATAGAGACGGTGCCTGTGTTGGTATAGAGAGAAACAAAAAAAACACCACCACCACTTTGGAGTCATAGGACTTGACTTTGAGTTAGGTAGAGCAATTTTTAATTACATCCCTTGACTTTTCGGGGTCTTAGTTTTGGCCACTGTATAAGGAAAGAGTTGTATTCCTGGGCCTCTGAGCCCTGTTCCCATTTTAGCTATAGCTGCAACATGCAATGTTGAGCCTCGGGAGTTAGGAAGCCTTGGGTGTAAGTCCTGCCACTGCCACAGACTGGCCACATGGACAAGTGAGGGTGCCCCATCAGCGCCCCAAGGCAACAGCTCTCTAAGGTTATAAATTGCAGGAATGGTGATCCCGCATTTGGTGTGCCAAAGTTTCCTCTTTGGGAGCTGTCTGCAAGAGCATAGTAGTAAGTGACCAAAACAAATGAAAAAACCCCTCACAAATTGGTCTTAGAATTTGGAGCCTGGTCCGAGATTTGGGAATGACCAAGTCTGACAAAGTATCATGCGGAGCACCTTTCAGCTGCTAAACCATGCTTTCTGAATTTCCCTCCCGGTGAAATCTGTACAGATTGGTTTTTCATCAGCCAATGCCACGTGCTTCCAGGCCAGACTCTTAGACAGTAATTGATTTGACTTTGTCACGTGGAATTTGTTTGTCACTCTCCCGGGAGGGAGGGAAAGGGGAAGCAGATGGGCCTGGAAGATACCTGGGCCCGGTGCCTTCCCGCTTGGACTCCCCCCAGCCCCCTGCCCCCTGCCCCTCTGCTCACGTCATTGAAGCTGCAGGCGAGGGGCGGGGCCTGCTTTGTTGAGCTCCGCCGCCTCCGCCCTCTCCTCCTCTCCCCCTTTCCCTCCCTTCTCCCCTCCCCCTCCCCTCTCCCACCTGCCCCCGGGGGGGTGGGGGAGAGCGCCCCTGCCCCTCGGCAGCCGAGAGCGTTGGGTCTGCTGGGTGATGCGGGCGGGCCGGAGGGCGGGGCCCCAGGCGAGTGCCGGTGAGCCCCCTCCGGAGCGGCGAGCCGCGGACACGGACACGGACACGGACACGGACACGGACACGATGTGTTTGTTACGCCCTCGCTAGGTGTGAGTTTCCCACTCGTTGGGCCGCGGCGCCTTCCCCGGGCTCAGCCCCGAGTGTCCCGGCGTTGACCCGGCCCGGGACAGGCGGAGCCAGAGAGCACACACAGATCCAGTGTTTGAGTTGGTGTTTCAAGGAGCTGTTTTAATAAGCTGAAGGACGGGGAGATTTGTTGGGTTAGAAATTTCTTACCTACTCTTGGGTTTTTGCTGTATGTTTGCTTTTTTGGAACTCAAGCTGTGACCTAGGAGGAATTAAGATCCCCAACTTACTGTGGGATTGTTAGCATTTTGATTCTGCACTGATTGAAAAATTGAAACTCATTATTTACTATGAAGTGCTAACATGCATACATACCTTAGTAGCTATTAAAAACACTGTATAATCTTATTTTTTGTCCTAGAACCTGATACTTTACAATTAAATGAGTTGGTGTGGTGCTTTGTCATTTGCATAACTTTTCCTAAATGTATTTTCCTCTTTAGTTTTTTGATGAGGGACAGTCCCAAAGCTCTTTTTAAATAATTTGAACACAGATATTAATTTATATATTTACTTAGAATAGCTGTGCATTGAGCATTTAAAAAATTCATGCTCCTTTAAATTATTCCTGTCATACTGAATATTTTGTAGAAAGGCAACTCTTTACAGTATGGTAGAATGAACATTGAATTTGGGATCTGAAGACTGGGATGCCCTGAGGTTAACCAAGTTTAACTCTGTTTACTCATCTATAAAATGGGGTTGGTACATGCCCTGCTTTCCTTAGAAGATGATTGTGAGATCAAATGAGTTGTATAGTGCTTTGTAAACCGTAAGTATATACCATTCCTGCTTAATCTAGTTATAGAATAGAACATAAGGCAATGACATCAGCATATTTTTTGCTTACTATTGATGGCCATACTCTATTATGTAAACTATGAAGTAGTTGGTTTTGAATCATATTGTAATTTTGATATTTATAGTAATGTTTGAAGTGACTACAAGAACATCATAACTCTTTACCCACAGGGTAAAAAAAAAAACAAAAACAAAACCTATTTTTCAGCTACAATATCACTGTAATTTCTACAATATTTACAGGGATATGTGCATTCCCTCCAGTGGTACAGATGGCAACTCAGACATACATCATTATGTATGATTCTCATGTAAATCTTATATATCTCCACATTGGAGTCCACCCAGTGCCTAATGCAACACTCACTCTGTGCATCCGTCTTTTATTGTTCCTTTTTTTTTTTAAGGTTTTTTTTTTTTTTGGCTAGGCAATGGCATTAAGTGACTTGCCCAGGGTCACACAGCTAGTAAGTGTCAAGTGTCTGAGGCTGAATTTGAACTCAGGTCCTCCTGACTCCAGGGCCAGTGTTCTGTCCACTATGCCACCTAGCTGCTCCTTATCCTTCCTCTTGTTCAATACATAAGTAGCCCATTTCTTTTCCAGTTATAAATGTCTCTGATTACAAGCTCTAGACTGCGCCACCCCCCCACTCCCCTTCCTCGTTTGAAATTTGCTGTGGTTTATTTATGTCCATCATATATCTCTTCGGGCCTGTTGGGTGATGTAATTTTGATTGCTCAGAAATTGTGCTTTGGGATTTGTGATTTGAAATTGTGATTTGAAACCTTATAGCTTCACTGAAAACATATTGGTGTTAAAAAAGAAGGAATTTTATTTCAGAGAAAACCTTGGTGCCACTGAAAGTGATGTACAGTTTTCCAAATGCAATACAGTCTGCACTCTTCCTCCCATTTGGTAGTGCTTTTAAATATTTTTGAAGTTCTTTTTTTCTTTTTTTTTCCTCCCTAGGCTCTGTGTAGGTCTCTGGTATGGGACTGTTTTATAGGGGAAGAAAAAAAAGAAATACTGTAAGCCAGGGAAGGGCTTGACAAGTATACTTTGGATTCAGAACCCAGACAAATTAGTCATTTATTTCTGTTTTCCTAAGCCTTTCCTGCAGAAGATGAAACTTTCCCAAGTATTGCTTTCTTCTGGTTGTTTCTTCTTTAAAATGAATACATCAGTTTGTGCCTTCTCATTCCCTACAAGATAATGGCCAAAATTCCAGTTCTACTTGCATAGGACTCTTCCATTTTGCCCCCTTTCTACCTGTTCTGTCCTTTGCCATCTCAGACTGTTCTTGAACACAAAATCTGTGCTTTACTGAAACTAGTTGGTTGGCTTTCCTCTGTATATGCTTTGTAACAGTGAAGACTCCACTGCCCTCCCCCAGTTTCCACATTCTTGCCTACCTTTTCTTTAAGGCCAACCTTAAAGTCCTCCTATGAACCCTTTCCAGGCCACAATTTTTCTTCTGAATTTATACCTCTTCTTATACATCAGTGTCAGTTAATTATTTATTACTTAGAAACATCTCCTTATTTTTTTAGTCTTCTATAATTGTAAAATTCTTGAATTGTTTAATTTTAAAATTTGTTCCTTCTTTCCTCAACTAAATGCTAAGTTTCTTGAGGGCAGGGACAATCTTATACTTTGATCTTCTGATACCTTGTTCTTTGTATTCTTTTATTTAAAAGAATAAAGTAAAGGTTGACAAAAATATTAGCTGATTAGCTGGGATTCTGTTTGAAATAGAAATTCTATGTTAAATTAAATCATTTATATATGAGCAATATGGTATAATATAGTCTAGGTGTGGCATATTAAGTTCATATAAAAAGATGTGTTCCCTGAAATAGTCTTCAAATCAGGCCAGGTATAGAAAGAAAATTTGTATCATCACCAAAATATTCAAAACAGAGCCTACCAGTTTTACCCCTCAAAACATCTTCCACTTCTAACCTCCCCCGGTTTTGGTTACTGTTGCCTGAGTTTTCTTTCTTGCAAAATACTTCAGTATGCCTGCTAATCCACAGATATTAGGAAAGAATTAACAAAGTCAAAAAAACCTTGCTTTTTTCCACCAATCTTGCTACTGAATAACAGGGACCCAGAATTTGAAAGCTGATCTTGTTTGGGACCCTTTTCTTTTGTAACTTCCTTTGTTCTCTGTGATGTTGGTAAATTAAAATGAGTACTTCAGTTGAGGCTTTTGTGCTCAAGATTAGTAAACTTTTGCATGATAATTCACTGGCCAGTTGGTTTGATACCAGTGTCTGCTCTTAAAGTGGAAGGGGAAGAGAGGGTAATAGAGGAATAAAGGCTTGGTATGTTTGTCTAACTATATAAAATCATACTTTGAGTTACCTTGTTGATACTGAATAGTTATTAAAAATATATTTAAAAAAATCTAACCTTTAAAGTAACTTTCCATATTTTTTTCCTTTTCTTTAGATTCTCCCTGAAGTCCATTATTTCAACTTGTGAGCAGTTATGAGTACCCCAGGAGCTTCAACAGCTGCAATGAAGCTAAAACAGAACATCAATCCTATTCTTTTATGTTTCATAAACTTTGTAGTTTTGATCTACACTGTTTTAACGTACATTCCATTTTACCTTATGTGTGGATCAAGACAAGCAAGATCCAATCAGCTTAAAGCAAAGCCTGTCAATAGGCAGCCTGCTGCAGCATACCGCTCTGTTAACAGCTTGCAGGGTTTGGCTGCAGTGCTCTATCCTGGATGTGACACGCTGGATAAAGTTTTTAAGTATGCAGAAAACAAATTTAAGGACAAAAGGCTTCTGGGAACACGTGAAGTACTAATTGAGGAAGATGAAGTGCAACCAAATGGAAAAATTTTTAAAAAGGTAAGCATGGGTTCATTTCTAATAAGATTCTACAAATAAAATGTAATGTTAGCCATGAAGGACTGAGTATTTTTGCTTCTGCAAATTTTGAAAGTTTCAGAAGTAGAGAAAATGACTAGCTTTTTTATGCCTTTTTATGTCCTTTCCTTAGCCATCTTTCAGGTACCTATAGGTATGGGGGTCTTCCAAACATCTAAGGCTAACAGGCCTTGGGATAGATAATACTGTACATCCTGGCCTCAGGATGATGGGTGCCCTAAATTTTCCAAATTGCTCCACTATTTGAAGTATTGTCTTCCCATTGCCTCCAGGATCAAATACAAAATGCTCTGTTCAGCGTTCAAAACCAGTTGTAACCCCTAATACCTTTCCAGTCTTCTTACACTTTATTCCTCAAAACATATTTTTCTTTTTAATGACTCTGGCATTCTGGCTGTTCACCCAAATTCTAGGCTCTTGGCTGTAGGTACTATGTTTAGAGCACTCTGCTTCCTCTACTAGACCTGCTGATCTCCCTGGTGTCCTTTAAGTCCCAGCTAAAATTCTGCCTTCTATAGGAAGCCTTCCTCAACCCCTCTTAATTCCTCTATCTTCTATCTGTTAATTATTTCCCATTCATTCTCTAGCTAGCTTGCTTTATGTATATTTGTTTGCTTTTTGTCTCTCATTCGATTGTAAGCTGCTTGAGGGCAGGGATTGTCTTTTGCCTCTTTTTGTATTCTCTGTGCTTAGGTGCTTAATAAACATTTATTGATTGATGGATGGATCTGATTAGTTTGAATGTGGAACTTTCATGGGTTTCTGATAGCCTGATATTTTTACTATTGCAAGCTCTGAAAAAGGCGATGAAGAACTGTTACAGTGGTCAGAGGACAGAGAGAGAAGTAAGCCTTTATTTCTGTCTTCAATATCTATTTCTGTGTTGTGTAAGTGAAAGTGTATTTTAAAATGTACTCCCTTATTTGCTAATATACAAGAAACTACCACAATACATTTGAACTATATGGCAGATTTTATGCACCAAAAAAGAATCTCCTACAAGAGGGTTTCTTTAACACTTAAATGGTTGCTTATTAGCAAAAACACCTGTTAGGCAGTACAAAGACCTCTCGTACAGTTGCCTAGTATCACCTTGTAAGATAAGAATAGAAGTGGTATGAAAATGCTATTACTGAGCTGGATTTTCATATCTGGCGAAAGCTGGTAGACAGTTCTTTGGACCCCTATATTGGAAGAAATGGCAAATGCCTTTTTTCTTTTTTCTTTTTCTTTTCTTTTTTTTCTTTCTTTCTTTTTTTTTTTTTTGCAAGGCAGTGGGGTGAAGTGACTTGCCCAGGGTCACGTAGCTAGTAAGTGTCAAGTGTCTGAGGTCAGATTTGAACTTAGGTCTTCCTGAATCCAGGGCTGGTGCCCTATCCACTGTGCCATCTAGCTGCCCTGGCCAATGCCTTTTTCAACGATGATAAGATTTTGTGTGCTTGGCCTTTATGGGCCAGTTAATTATGATGTTATGTGGTCACTAGCTATGCTCCTTAGACTAGAAAGTTAATTTGGAAATACATTGGCTATCATGAAACATGCAAATATATAATTCTATATTAATAACTATGGTATAGAATATAAGATAATAGTTCAAGAGAAATACAAAGTATTATCAGAAGGAAAGATCATTTCTGATTGTTGGGCTCATTGAAGGAGATGGCATTCAAACTGATATCTAAAGATCGGTATTATTTGAAAAGGTGGAAAGACGGCAGTGCACTTTGGCAGAATTGTCCATGTGGAGGAGACAAGTATGAGAGAGATCTGGAAAGGGAAGACAAACCAGCTTCTGCAGGTCACCTAAGTGGCATGCTAGGGAACCTAACCTGAACTTTATTTTATTGGGTAGTCAGTCAGCTCTGAAGAATTTTGAGTAGAAGAATGATGTGATCAGATCTTTGCATATGACTTGTGAAGATGGATTAGAGTGTGGGAGAGACTTAGGGGAGAGGGATTGGGGTAGTCTGAGGATACAGAGTTTGGTTCTTGGATTATGTCTGAGGAAAGAGGAAGGAGACTTACACATTTGAGATGTTGCAGAGGTAGAATCAATAGGACTTAGTAACCTTTTGGATGTGGAAGTTAAAAAAGATAGCAATGAAATTTTTAGCATGATGATTGGATGAATGGTAGGTGCTATTTCCCAAAATAAGAAAATTGGAAGTGGGAGTTGGTTTGAGGGGAAAGTTGGTAAGTTGTTTTCTGTACATAGGTGATGATAGTATTTTCTTTCTATTCTTGGACTTTCCTGAAGACTGTTTAAGGAACAGATCTGGAGAGTGTGTGTGTGTGTGCGCATGATATATGTATATATGTATATGTGTGTATATATGTGTATATATGTATAATGTATGTAGTACAGAATATGTATATGAGCTGGACTTGACAACACTAGGTATTACTTCTGCTTTCTTTATTAACTTAACTTTATAGAGATAGTGATTGGTATACTGAGCTCCAAAATGAGGAAACTGTCTTTACAAGTTTAGTTCAGTCATTTATCTGAAATCTGTAGTCTTTGGAAAGTTGCCTAGAGCACTGGGGATATTAAGTGACTTGCTCAGGGTCACTAGTAGGTGCCAAGGGCAGAATTGGAACCTAGGTCTTCTGGCTCTGAGGCTGGCTTTCTGGCCACAAACATTCTGATTCTTTTATTATTCACTTCATTAAGATATGTACAATATAAGAGATTCTGATCTGGACTAAATTTTGAGAAAGCCTTTGATATTTGAATTCAAAGATTCTTAGTCACTTTCTACCTCAGCATGCTTCCTAAGAACTACCTTTTCCATATTTTCTGTTAGTCTGTCCTAGGTGTTCTTCCTAATTCATATAGCAGTAATTGCCACAAAATAACATTTATGAAGATGAGAAATTCTAGATTTGCTATAACTGTTCCCTGCTTTTGTCAGTTCCAAAGGAATTTTCAACATTTTGCAGTCAAAGAAGATTTTTCTCCTTAGTAATTCATCTTGAATATTGTAACATAATTGATATTGTATAGGTCTAAGAGTCTAGAAATGTTACCCGTTGAGAAGAAGAAGAAATGGCTGGACTATTAATAGGGAAAGTTGGAATGTGAAAAAAAACAATGCTCTTCTGGCAATACCATCTTTCTTTGTCTAAAGGACTTCACCAGAGGTTTTAGAATATAAAATTTCCTTTTGCCAGAGTGATGCCCATTGTAGAATCAATATTTGTGACTTATAAAACTTCACGCAGTAGATCTTGGACTTTTTATATTTATAAGTGGGACATTCAATAATATTCTTTGAAATTTTGATCAATAAGAAGAAAGTGTAATTTACCCTTATTCTTGGATTTTTATTTAAAAAAAAACAGTAAAAGTATTTTATTTCAACTAGCTTTTTTAAAGGAAACGGTGCTCAAAACTATTTTTCATATTCTGTTATTCCCATTTACCAGTTAACACAAGTCAGATGATTTGGGAGTAGCCCTCCAAGACTTTTTTTAGCCACATGGAGTAGTCCAGTGATATATTCTTGCTTTTTTAGAAAAAAAAAAAAACCAGGTTAATTAGGCAGATTATGAAAGAGTAACTTAATTGCCATCTTTTGGGTAAATTAACAAGTTGGAAAGGATATTATCCAGAGTTTGGCTTAATTATAGAAGGAACTCAGTAGTTACTTGGGTAGTATGCCTATTGCTAGACTATGCTTTATTCAGAAGATGAATCATGATCTATTAAAATATTTTACAGAAATTTGACTGCTCTAAGTTAAGTGGGCTTTGATTTGTTTCCAGCTAAAGTGTTAAAATGATAATTTGGTAGGACTTCAGTCTCCTTGTGGTTGGAGCAAGTTCTGCTGGGACCACTGCCAGGTAGGCTAGGCTATTTTCCCCTAAAAGGAAGACATCTGCCTGGACACAATTTGTCTCAGAGGGCTAGGATTTGTGACTTTGATGAGATTTCCTGGTCTCCCAGGTTATAAAAAACCAGGCCAGGAAGGAGTTGGTATCCCTCGGTCAGCCTTGATGGTATGAGCCACTGTAAGGTGAATCAACAGAGCCTTCTGTTTCAACAGACACTTCCAACCAGATGCATTTTTGTGTGGAAACGGGCTGTTCTCCTTTTACAATGCTATTGTTAAATTCTTATTTTTTGTTAAATGCAATATGGTCTGTGAGGGTTTTATTGTTGTAATTCCAGCTCTGAACTACTGCACTGGTCTCAGTCAGATCTGCTCCAGAATATTCCTGGTCATATAAGTGTTTAGCAAAGCCTGTTTTTAAATTGAAGTAAAAGATGTCTGGTGGACAGAGAATTGTTGCTTTCTTTTCTTTTTTTGTCTTCTTCACTGTCCATAGATAATGTAGTTCCTCTCCCAAAGTCATACAGTTTTTGTTGCTTTTTCTTGGTATAGTTCGTGATATTTCTTTTACAGGTACATCTGGCAGTTTCAGTAATTTTTATTGGTGGAGAGAGTCTGGAATGTAATTTTATCTGTGTGGGGAACTTGTGTTATGAATATTCTTTCCACCAGTGCATATTGTCAATTTATTTGTTATTTACAATGTTAGAGAATTGCCCGGAGTACCTGGAGTGCCACTGAGAGGTTTAAGTGCCAGGCCACACAGCTACTATTTGTCAGAGGTAGGACTTGAACCCAGGTCTCCTAAATGAGAGACTAGTCCACTATCCACTATGTCAAGCCAAACTGTCCATTGATATAATTATTTTCTTGAAACAAATACCTGTTTTCTTCATCGGGATTTGTATCATATAGGACCAACCTACTGTATATACTGATGTATGATCTATGGTAATTTCAGTTCCCATTTGTTGAAATAACTTTTGGAGTATAATCTTGTTACAGAATCCCAGAATTAGCCTCTGTTACTGTCATTTGTGACAGCTAACATGCTGCATTATCATGTCTTTTCCCTTGACAAATAATATCTCTGTTCATTTTGTTTTTATATTACGTTTCAAGTTCCTTGCTTAAAACCAAATTTCGGTAACAAATTCTTCAGTTTCAATAAACGTGTCTTGTTTTGTCTGTAAATTAGAGATTATCTACCTAATTTTTAAAAATTTTAATATTTTGTTTTTTCCAAATTACATGTAAAACAATGTTTGATATACTTAATCTTGCTAAGCTGATAGAAATGAGTTCTAAGAAACCATTTAGTTGCGAATTTTGAATTGTTTATCTCTTTATAGATGTTCCTTTGTTTTTGTTTATTGCTGGGTTTGTTTTTTTTTTATGCTTTTTGGTGAGGCAGTTGGAGTTAAGTGACTTGCCTAGGGTCACACAGCTAGTAAGTGTCAAGTGTCTGAGGTCTGATTTGAACTCATGTCTTCCTGACCCCAAGGCCAGCGCTCTATCCACTGCACCACCTCGCTGCCCCATTTCTTTGGGTTTTAATTGATCTTTCCAAGTTTCAATGGTTATCTTGTTGTCAAAAATTGATTTTGTGTCTTGGATTTTACTCATAAAATCAATAATCTTTATTTAATCTGCTCAATTAAGAATAATTTCTTTTTTTATTTAAATTTTTTCCTCAATTACATGTTAAACAGTTTTTAACATTCGTGTTTTGAATTCTTTCCTTCCTTCTCTTTCCCCCTTCTTGAGAAGGCGAGCAATTTGCTGTGGGTTATACATGCCTCAGTCATGCAAAACATTTCTATATTAGCCATGTTGCAAAAGAAAACAGACTAAAAAACCCCAAGAAGAATAAAGTTTAAAAAAAAAAAAAAAGGATACTTTGATTTGCATTCAGACTCCATCAGTTCTTCCCCGAAAGTGGATAGCATTTTCCATCGTAAGTCCTTTGGAATTGTCTTGGATCATTGTATTGTTGAAAATAGCTAATTCATTCACAATTGATTATTGTATGGTATTGCTTGTACAATGTTCTCCTGGCTCTGTTCACTTCACTTTTGCATCTGTTCATATAAGTCTTCCCAGGTTTTTCTGAAACTCCTGCTTGTCATTTCTTATAGCACAATAGTATTCCTTCACAATCAAATACCACAACTTGTTCAGCCTTTCCCCATTTAAGGGACGAACTCTCAATTTCTAATTCTTTGCCACCACTAAAAGAGCTGCTATGATTATTTTTGTACGCGTGGATACTTTTCCTTTTTCTTTGTTCTTTTTAGAATGTAGACCTGGTAGTCGCTGGGTCAAAGGCTATGCCCAATGTTATAGCCCTTTGGGCATAGTTCCAAATTGCTTTCTAGAATAGTTGGATCAGTTTGCAACTCCATCAACAGTGCTTTAGTGTCCCAATTTTTTCACATCTCCTCCAACATTGACTATTTTCCTTTTCTGTTATATTAGCCAATTTGATAGATGTGAGGTAATACCGCAGAGTTGTTCTGATTTGCATTTCTCTAATCAGTAGTGATTTAGAGCATTTTTTCATATGACTATAGATAGTTTTGATTTCTTTTTCTAAAAATTCCCTATTCCTATCCTTTGACCATTTATCAGTAGGGGAATAACTCATCTTCTTATAAATTTGATTCAGTTCCCCATTTATTTGAGAAAAGAGGTTCTTATCAGAGAAATTTGTAATTCTCCCTTCCTCCTCCTCTCCCCTGTCCCACCTAGTTTCTTGCTTTCCTGCATTGGTTTTATTTGTCTAAAACCCTTTTAATTTAATGTAATCAAAATTGTTCCATTTTATGTCCTGTAATATTCTCTATGTTTTGTTTTGGTCATAAATTATTCCCCAATCTGACAGGTAAAATATTCCTTGCTCCCCTAATTTGCTTATGATATCACCCTTTATGTCTAAAAATCATGTACATATTTTGGCTTTGTTTTGGTATGCCATGTAAGGTGTTAGTCTATACCTAGTTTTTGCCAAACTGCTTTCTAGTTTTCTCAACAATTTTTGTCGGATAATGAATTGTCCCAAAAGCCCAGATTTTTGGGTTTAATCAACCACCAGATTACTGTGATTATTTACTAATGTGTCTTGTGTACCTGATCTCTTTCAGTGATCCACCATTATTTTTCTTAGCCAGTACCATATTGTTTTGATGATTACTACTTTGTGATACAGTTTGAGGTCTACCTTCCTTCACATTTTTTTAATTGATTCCCTTGATATTCTTGACCTTCTGTTCATCCAGATGAATTTTGTTAATAAACATTTTTTCGTAATTTAATTGGTATGAAACTGAATAAGTAAATTGTGTTAGGTAGAATTGTCATTTTTATTATATTGACTTGGCCAACCCATGAACAGTTCATAATTTTCCAGTTATTTAGATCTGACTTTATTTGAATGAGAAGTGTTAAGTAATTGTGTTCATATAGTTCTTGGTTTTGTCTTGGCAGGTAGATTCCCAAGTATTTTATATTGTCTGCAGTTATTTTAAATGGATTTTCTCTTTCTATCTCTTGCTGCTGGACTTTGTTAGTAATATGTAGAAATACTGATTATTTATGTGGGTTTTATATTCTACAACTTGTTGAAGTTGTTAATTATTTCAAGTAGTTCTTTAGTTGATACTCTGCTGTTCATACCATCATGTCATCTGCAAAGAATAGTAGTTTTGTTTCCTCATTGCCTGTTGTAATTTCTTCAATTTCTTTTTCTTATTGCTATAGCTAGCATTTCTAGTATGATAATGAGTAATAGTGGTGACAATGGGCAGCCTTGCTTCACAAACCCTGATTTTATTAGGAAGGCTTCTAGCTTATCCGTGTTACGGACAGTGCTTGCTGATGGTTTTAGATTAATATTACTTATCGTTTTAAGGAAAGCTCCATTTACTCCTGTGCTTCTTAGTGTTTTTAATAGGGGTGAGTGTTACATTTTGTCAGAAGCTTTTTTCTGTAGCTATTGAGATAATCATGTTTTCTTATTGTTTTTGTTATTGATATACTGATATCCATTATGTCCATTATACTGATAGTTTTCCTACTGTTGAACCAGCCCTGTATTCCTGGTATAAATTCCACCTGTTATATGGTATGTAATCTTTGTGTAATATTGTTATCTCCTTACTAGTATTTTATTTAAAATTTTTGCATCAGTATTCATTATGGAAATTTGTCTATAGTTTTTTTTTCTCCATTTTGGCTCTTCCTGGTTTAAGTATCAGCACCATATTTATATCATAAAAGGACTTTGGTAGGACTCCTTTTCCTATTTTTTCCAAATAGTTCATGCAGTATTGAAATTAATTGTTCTTCAAATGCTTGGTAGAATTCACTTGTGAATCCATATGGTCTTGCGGATTTTTTCTTAGAGAGTTCATTGACAGCTTCTTGAATTTCTTTTTCTCTTTTTTTTTGGGGGGGGGGAGGCAAGGCAATGGGGTAAAGTGACTTGCCCAGGGTCACACAGCTAGTAAGTGTCAAGTGTCGAAGGCCAGATTTGAACTCGAGTCTTCTTGAATGCAGGGCTAGTGCTCCATCCACTGTGCCATCTAGCTGCCCCACAATTTCTTTCTCAAAGATAGGGTTATTTAAGTATTCTATTTTGTCTCCTGTTAATCTGGGCTGTTGATATTTTTGTTAATATTCCTCTATTTCACTTAGATTGTTAGATATATTGGCATATATTTTGCAAAATAGCTTCTAATTAGTCCTTTAATTTCATCTTCATTCGTGGCAATTTTCACCCTTTTCATTTTTGATACTGATAATTTGATTTTCTTTTTCCTTAATCAAATTAACCAATGGTTTATCTGTTATTTTTTTCCCATAAAATCAGCTCTTAGTTTTATTTATTAGTTTAATCGTTTTCTTTAAATTTTATTCATCTCTTTTAATTTTCAAGATTTCTAATTTGGGATTTTTAATTAGGTTTTTTTTTTTTTTTTTGGTGAGACATTCAGGGTTAAGTGACTTGCTCAGGGTTACACAGCTCATAAGTGTCAAGTGTCGAAGGTCGGATTTGACCTCAGGTCCTCCTGAGTCCAAGGCCAGAGCTCTATTCACTGCGCCACCTAGCTGCCCCTAATTAGTTCTTTTTTCTAGCTTTTTTAGTTGCATGCTCAATTCAGTGATCTGCTCTTTCTCTCTTTTATTGATGTAAGCATTGAGAGATTCTATGTACTGCTTTGGCTGCATCTGATAAATTTTGCTATTATCTTATAGTTGTCATTCTCTTTAATGAAATTAATGTTTCTTTCTGTGATTTGTTCTTTGACTCATTCTTTAGGATTAGATTATTTAGTTTCCAATTATTTTTTAATCTGTCTTTCCATGACCCTTTATTGAATATTATTTTTATTGCATTGTGATTTGAAAGGGGTACATTTAACATTTCTGCTTTTCTGCATTTGGTTGTGAGATATTTTGCTCTAATACATGGTCAGTTTTTGTGAAGGTGCCATGTACATCTGGAAAAAAGGTATGCTTCTTTTTATTCCCATTCAATTTTCTCCAGAGGTCTATCATATTTAATTTATCTAAAATTGTATTCCTCTCCCTAACTTCCCTTAACTTCTTGCTTGTTTATCTTTTAGTTAGATTTATCTAGTTCTGAGAGGGAAAAGTTGAGGTCCTTCACTAGTATCGTTTTACTGTTTCCTCCTATAACTCATTTAACTTATCTTTTAAGAATTTAGGTGCTATGCCATTTGGTGCATATATATTTAGTATTGATATTGCTTCATTGTCTATGGTACTTTTTAGCATAATGTAATTTCTCTGCTTATCTCTTTTAATTAGGTCTACTTTTGCTTTTGCTTTGTCTGATACTATGATTACTATCTTGGCTTTTTTCTTCAGCCGGAACATAATAAATTCTACTTCAAGCCCTTATTTACTGTGTGTTTGTGTGTGTGTGTGTGTGTGTGTGTGTGTGTCTGTCTGTGTATCTGTATGCCTGTGTGTCTTGTTTCAAGTGTGTTTTTTGTAAACAACATATTGTCAGATTCTGGTTTTTATAGCAGCACTTTTTTTTTGGATGAGGCAATCTGGGTTAAGTGACTTGCCTGGGGTCACACAGCTAGTAAGTGTCAAGTGTCTGAGGCTGGATTTGAACTCAGGTCCTCCTGACTCCAAGGCTGGAACTCTAGATTCTGGTTTTTAATCCATTCTGCTGTCTGCTTGAGTGTCTCTCTGTTTCAAGTGTGTTTCTTGTAAACATCATATCATTGGATTCTGGTTTTTAATCTATTTTGCTATCTGCTTCCATTTTATGGGTGAGTTTATCCTCTTTACAATGATGATTATTGCTTATCCCCCCTCACCCATTTATCCTTTTCTTTTCTACCCTGTTCCTCAAAAGTCTTTTTTGATTCTGACCACTGCCTCTCCCAAACTGCCCTCCCTTTTATCAGGTCCTTCACCCCGAATTCTCTTCTCCTCTTGCCCTCCTACTTTCCTGTAGTTTACTTCCAGCTGAGTATGTAGTGCTATTTGAGCCAATTCCAATGAGAGTCAGATTTTCTATTCAGTTTTTTTTTTTCCATTGAGAATGCTTGGAAAATCCTCTATTTCATTAAATATCCTCTTTTCCCCTTTAATGATTGCACTCTGTTTTGCTAGGTAGGTTATTCTTCGTTATAATCCTAGTTCCTTTGCCTTTTGAAATATCATATTCCAAGACCTCTGATTCTTTTATGTAGCAACTGCTAAATCTTGTGTTATCCTGATGTGGCTGCACAATATTTGAATTGTTTCTGTCTGCTGTTGCAATGTTTTCTCCTTGACCTGGGGGCTCAGAAATTTGACTATGATATTCTTGGGAGTTTTCATTTTGGGACCTGTTTCTGGAGGTGATAGGTGGATTCTTTTGATTTTACCCTCTGGTTCTAAAATATCAGTACAGTTTTCCTTTATAATTTCTTGAAATATTATGTCTAGGTTCTTTTCTTGATCATGGCTTTTAGACAGTCCAATAATTCTTAAATGATTTCTCCTGGATCTATTTTTCAGGTCAGCTTTTTCCAATGAGATAGTTCACATTTTCTTCTTTTTTAAATTCTTTTGACTTTATTTTATTGTTTCTTGATGTCTCATGGAGTCACTAGCTTCCACTTGCCCAATTCTGATTTTTAAGGGGTTATTTTCTTCAGTGAATTTTTATACCTCTTTTTCCATTTGGTCAGTTCTCTTTTTAAAGGAATTCTTCTCTTCCGTAGATTATTATCCCTTCTCCCCCTTTTTAAAAAAATTGGCCAATTATGTTTTTTAAGCTCATTTTCTTTTTTTTTTTTTTGGTGCCTCTTCTAACTAGCTATTAATTCTCTTTTCGTAATTTTCTACCATCGCTCTCATTTCTTTTCCTAATTTTCCCTCTACCTCTCATTTGTTTTTTAAAATCCTTTTGAGTTCTTCTAGGACTTCTTTTTGGGTTTATATCCAATTCACATTTTTTCTTTGGGGCTTTGTATATGGCTGTTTTGACTTCTTTATCCTCTTTTGAGTTTGTTTCTTGATCTTCCCAGTCTCCTTAGTAAATTTCTGTGGTCAAGTTCTTTTTTTTTTATTTGTTCATTTTTCCAGCTCATTTTTTGACATTTAACTTTATGTTAAAGTTGGGCTCTGCTCCTGGGATGGGGGGGAGACACTGTGTCAAGCTTCAGGTTTTTTATTCTGCTGTTTTCAGAGTTAATTGTCGGGGTCTATAAGTTTTTGGTTATTCTGGGTTGTATGATCTAAGGGGAGGTGTGATCACTGCTTTCCTGCCCTGTGCTTTAATCTGAGAGTGACTGTAAGCACTCTTTTCTGCCCTGGAACTGTGAGCAGGGTCCCTATTTCCCTTTGTGGCAGCAGGTACTATTGCTTCTTATGTCCCTCGAAATGTGACTGCTACCTGCTCTTCCACAGCCACAAGTGCTAGTGCTCCTTTCTGCCTTGGATCTAAGAAGAGGGCCCTTGCATCCTTGTGAGCAACCACAAGCACTTTTCTGCACCCTGGAACTGTGATCAGGACCTCTGCTCACCTTTGGTCACAAGCGCTAGTGCACAAGTATTCTTTTTCACCATGGGACTGTGAGCCAGAACTGTGGATGCATAAGGGACTCGTACTCTGCCTACAAAGGGTCCCTTGTAATCTCCTTCTGACTAGTTGTCCTACTCCCTTTTCATGTGTTTGCTGAGAGTTTTGGGACCTGCTGCTGCCATTGATGCAGCTCCTTCCAAGGTCTGCTACTGGCTTGCCAGAATGCAGCCTGTGAGGCCTGACCACCACCCAGATGAATCAGACCTTTCCTGCCAATCTCTTTAAGTTGTCTTGGGCTGGATAATTGTTTGACCCTGATCTCTCTCTTTTTTTTTTTTTTGGTTCTGCTGTTTCATTTGGGGTGTTATTTTAAAGTTGGTTGGGGCTCTGCCTCTTGATAAAACCTGAGTAGCATTTCTGTGTCTCATATGTCTATTTTTCATCCTAGAGGTCTAAATGGGTCTGTTATCTTATCATTTTAGGGATTCCTTCCATGCAGATGGCATATAACCTATTCATTTTAATATCGTTTTCCCACAGCCCCTCCAGCATATCCTTTTCCTTTTTTTTTTTTTTTTTGGTCAACTTTGCCAAACTAATGGGTATGAGGTAGAACTTCAGAGTTGCTTTAATTTACATTTTAAAAATTATTAGTGATTTGTGACATTTTTTCATGTAGCTGTTAAAAGCATGGCTTTCTTCCTTTGAAAATTGTTATAATCCTTTGACCATTTTTAATTGTAAAGGAATTTAATCTTGAGCAACCATCTATGTTGATGAATTCATGCAGGCTGGGCTATTTAGACCATAGAATGAAAACATCACACATATATACCTACATATACATTATATGTTATATATATGTATATGCAGATGGTAATGCCTCTTCCTTAATGGTATTTACACTGATAAAATTGTATTAGTTTCTGATAATGAACCATTTGACACTGGGCTGGAAGCATTGCTATTCTTGGCTTCAGGGTCCTGGACTGTCTTTGTCCTAGTGTGAGGGAAGATGAAAAATGATCTGAGTGGTAAGGGCTTGACCTCCTTGGTGCACACTACCTCCTATCTCTCTCTCAGGATGCCTTGCTGCTTTAAGCAGGCTGGCTTGCCTGTCCTGTGAGTAGCAGTTGCTTGTCGTTTGGTCCAGAGGCAGGACTGGTAGTCTGGAGGGTGCTGCTAGTGGGCATGGTAGGAATTTTTTTTAAGAATGGGGGAGACATAATTGTGTTTGTAGACATCTGGGAAGGATCTAGAGAAATTGATGATTAGAGAGAGGGTGTTGAATAGTGATGGGGGAATTCTGCTGGAGAAGATGTGTAGTTGGGATCAAGGGTATATGTACAGGTTTTGGTCTTGCAAGGGGGGCCACCTTTTTCTTTAGACTACTTAGGCATATTTTTCTGTTGAAGTATGAGTTAAACTCTTGGACTGATAAAGTAAGGGGAGAAGATCGTATGGAACACTGAAGGAGAAGGGGAGGGTTGGATAAGGAATCAATTAGATGAGAATAAATAGGATTACCTGCTACAATGAAGATTCTGTTGAGATTAGATGGCATAAATTCATAGTGAACTATTCTGTAGTTTTTCTAGCTCCATTCAGTAGCACCTTAAATAATTGGGTATAAACTTCTGTTTAATTTGTTGTTTCCATAAAGAATGTAAGCTTGAGGTCTGGGAGTGTTTTTAAGTTTTGTATTTGTCTGCCCTGCATCTAAAAGTGTACTTTGCCCATATACAAAGGACCATTGTGGGGAGAAGGGAGTGACTGAAGATGCTTGAGTGATGGTAGATGATTGCCATATCATGGTTTAGAGGAGACAGGAGGAAAATGAATAATGGACACAAGTAGAAGAATTAGTTTTAGTAAAGGTAAGGCTTCCTTATTCTCTGAAACATGAGGAAATGGGGAGAAAGTGAATGGAAAGTCTGAGAAGTAATTGAAAATGAGGAGGCACTTTGAAGGAATTCCTCTTAGATGTTCTCAGTCTTTTTTATATAAGGTCTATAAATTCATTTTCCTCTTTTGTCCTTGGGGTTGCTTAGGGAGGGAGACTTTGATTTATCCACGTTTCAGGTGAGAAGTTAGTCTGCAGTTTCACAACAGAGGCAAAACAGGCACTGGAACTCAAATTGCTCTGTATTTGTAGCATTTTGGATTCGTCAGCAAGACCTATTTTGGTGCTGTGTGGGAAGAAGTGTATTTGCTGGAAGCTTTGGTAATTTAAAGATCTTGGAAATAATTTAAATTTTAATGCATAGCTTGGCTTTTGTTGGTTCTTATAATTTTTCAACAAACTTTGATTTTTTTTTTGCTATCAGAATTTCATTGAGTTCTTTCTTTGTGCCACATGGTGGCACTATCGTGTGAGTTTAGATGGAATATCAATTATGTAAAATTTTTATGTATGGCAGAGTTTTAGAAAATCACTCATTTATCTTTTTACTATAATACTCTTAATAACTGATCTATTGTACATACATTTTTGGTTATATTTTGATTATTTCTCATTTCCATAGAGCTCCTTCAGTGGGGCTTCATTGTGCGGAGCATTACAAAAATGAAAGTTTGGGTCAGTTATAAAAAAAAAAGCATCTGAAACTTGTACCTACCTGTCTTTTTAAATGTTAATTTCTTGAGTCCCTTATACCTAATTTTTTACCTTTGTACCTTTTACCTAATTTTCCCCCATATTTATGTGATTTTTACCTTGATATGTTTTATAAAACTTAATTTTGAGAAATACTTTATGTAACAAGTATTTAGTAAGAGTCTTTGATGAATGAATATTAAACTACATATTTGGAAATTGACCTGTTACCTATTTATAGTACACCTGTCTAGGAATGAAACTCATGAGGAGATATTTGTAATACATTCATGTTTTACATGAGAGTTGGGTAGCAGAGTTTTCTTGAGTTAGATAGCAGAGTTCGTTCCAAGTCCAAATAGGCAGAGGTTTGTTTTTCTTGCTAACCTAAAGCTGAAACACACAGTTTGCATGGTACTGAAAAGCCTTTAATATTTTTCAGAGTATAAGAGAGGGTTTCTGCTTAGTAACACCATGCTATTAAATACAGTCATTTGAACATACAGCAGGAAAAGTCAAATTTTAGTACCTTAGTATTTTGATACCAACACTTGGAAAATCAAAGTGAAGTACAGAAATGAATTAAAAAAGAGTTAAGATTAGGAACTTAATGGAAGATGAGGGTAAAATCTCATCATCAAAAGGTAGCTTTATAATTAATAAAGACCAGTAACTAAACTTCAAAGGTTTTTTATTCAAAATTTGCTTTTCCAGATTTTCCTTGGACTAAGTAAATATGCTGAATGAATTGGAAGTAAATGCTACAGGACAGTTTGTAAATTTTTATATAATTATTCTAGTTTCAATCTGAAAGTAAAATTTCATCACATTTCATCACATTATGGTGTATTTGTACCTCTTTTCTCACTAGGTTATTCTTGGAGATTACAATTGGATGTCTTATGAAGAAGTTTATGTTCGAGCCTGTAACTTTGGAAATGGTTTACGGGTATTGGGACAGAAACCAAAAACTAACATTGCCATCTTCTGTGAAACCAGAGCAGAATGGATGATTGCAGCACAGGCTTGTTTTATGTATAATTTTCAACGTACGTAAGTTTTTATTTATTTATTTTTTAAAATTTCTTAGTGTCTCTTGTTATGTGATTGGTAGAAGTTATTGACCTACTTTTTTTTAATCTACAGGGATAATAAATTGAGTGTTGGTATCCTTTCAACTCGATGAATAACTGCAATTTTTTTTATTACAGCTTGAATATGATTCTAAAAACTCCCATTTTTCTGATTATTATTATTGTGGTTTTTTTTTTTTTTTTTTTGTTTTTGTTTTTTTGTTTTAAGCAGTTGGGGTTAAGTGACTTGCCCGGGGTCATACAGCTAGTAAGTGTCAAGTGTTTGGTCTGAGGCTGGATTTGAACTCAGGTCGTTCAGACTTCAGGGCCGGTGCTCTATTCACTGTGCCACCTAGCTGCCCCGTTCTGGTTATTATTGGAAGAATAGTTGGAGAAGTACTATTGGAAACAGTTTATGTATGATGCGCAGTATTCAAATCAATTTAAAATATTTTTGTGACCATCATTATTATTTTTTCTTTAAACCTTATTACTTATTATTACCCTCCATGCCCTTGATATTGGAAGTATAGAGTGGAGATGAGAAGGGTGGAAGAGTAGAAGAGGGAAAAGTAAAGAGCAAAGCCCACCAGAAGTGGCTCAAACTTTAAGGATTGCTTTAGGCTAGTACATTGCAAAGTAACTATCTTGACAGTCACTAGTCTTTATGTAAGAATGCTACCTTTTTCCTTCTGGTAGTTTTCAAATGAAGATTGATTATTTGATAATAGACCTCAAGGGGTTGGGTGTATTTAGTTTCTTTGGCAGTTAGAAGCAAGAAAAGGGAGTATTCAAGAATGACTGTAATGACATTTAAGTAGTCATTTTCTTAGGGACCAATCACTTTGGCAGAGGAGTGGAGGATGGAATGGAATGGGGAGAGACAAGAAGACCAGTAAGAAGGCTTGAGGTGTGGGCCTGCACCAGGGTGGCAGCTGTGTGAGTGGAGAGAAGGAGACCTCATTGGTGATTGTTTGGATCTGTGGGCTAAGTGTAAGTGAGAAACCAAGAGAGACACTGGGGCTACTAAGCTGGGTAACTGGGACTGTGTTGGTGCCCTTGAAACCACTAGGAAACTTTGGTAGAGAGCTTGAGAGAAAAGCTAATGAGTTCTGGATTAGACATGTTGAGTTTGAGAGGTCTAAGGAACATTTGAATTTCAGAGCAGTTGGTGATGTGAGACTGGACTTCAAGAGAGAAGTTAGTATTGAGTAAAAGATCTGAGAATCATCTGCATAGAGATGACAATTGAACCCATGGGACCTAATAATATTACCAAGTGAGATAGTGTACAGGTAGGAGAGGACAGGACCTCGGATAGATTTGTAGAGGGATACCAACTGTTTCTGAGCATGAACTGGATGAAAATGCAAAAGAGAATGAGAAGTGATCAGACAGGTAAGAGAAGGACCAGGAAAGAGCAGTTATATGAGAACCTAGACAGGAGATATTATCAAGGAAAAGAAGGGTGATCAACTGTGTCGAAGGCTAAAGAGAAGTCAAATGATAAGGATTGAGAAATAGTCGTTAGATTTTAGTAATTGGTTGTGAGGGCTTGTGAAAGATCATGGCAAAATTTGATTGCCCAGAGAAATTCATCAGTGTTGTATGCTAGTTCCACAACAGCATCCTTGAATGGGTTCTGGATAATGGACCGTGTTCTCATGCTTTCCCGGTCATCAGTGGAGTGAAGCAGGGCTGTGTACTTGCTCCCATGCATTTTTTTAGCATGATGTTTTTATGATATTGTCAGGTGGCTTCAGTGAGGATGAAAATGGCAACAAGGTCAGCTACTGTACTGATGGTAAATTATTTAACTTGAGAAGGCTACAAGCCAAGACTAAAGTAGAGGGAAAATTGGTGCATGATTTTTTTTTTTTGTTTGTAGATGATTATGCACTCACTGCAGCCTCTGAGGCTGAGATGCACCAGAGTATGGATCGATTCTCTGCTGTTTGTGCTAATTTTGGCCTGACAATAAACACTAAGAAAAGAGGTACTCCACCAGCCAGCACACCATCATCCGTAGATGGAATCATTGGTTACAGCAAATAGAAAAATTTTGAATCCTGTGGATAAGTTCACTTTCCTTGGCAGTATACTTTCCAGGCATGTACACATAGATGATGAGGCTGACGTATGCATTGCCAGAACTAACTCAGTGTTTGGGAGCCTCTGAAGGAAAAAAGAAAAGTCTTAGACTGCCTACTAAACTGAAGGTCTACAGAGCCATTGTGCTGACTTCATTGTTGTATGCCGGTGAAAACCTAGACAGTTTACCACCCCCATTCCAGGAAACTGAATCACTTCCATCTGAATTATCTTAGGAAGATTCTGATGATTTCCTGGCAAGATATGGTGCCAGATGCTGAAGTTCTTTCTCAAGCTGAACTGCCAAGCATTCAAATTCTACTGCAGCAGAGAGCACAACTGTGATCACCTGGCCACATTGTTCAAATGCCAAATGTACATTTGCCTAAAAGATATTTTTATGGAGAACTCAGGGCTGGTGGTCACACAGAGGTCAGAAGAAATGATACAAGGATACTTTCAAGGTCTCTCTTAAGAACTGTGGAATTGATTGTGAGACACTGGGACAGGACCGCCCAGCATGGTGTGGCTGCATCAAGGAGAAGGCACTTTGCTTGTAGAACAAAGCAGAATTATAATAGCTCAAAAGAGAAATGTGAGATGTGCAAATTTAGAGAGATCTCCACTCCAAATGTTCACGTGGACTTTTTGTGCCTGACACATTGTACCTTGACCCTGATGACAGTGGTATCATTTTGGTCCTCTTTGAGCACAAAGGACAACTGACCATGGGGATAGCTATTTCATTTGAATTAGATTGAGACCCAGAATGCCAAGAGTTTAGAAGCTAGTGAGGTGAAAGGAAGTGGAGTTACGAGTTACGGCTTTCTCAAGGACTTGGCAATGCAAAAGGCCGGCTTTAGTCTTGCCTCTTTTTTTTTTTTTTTTTTTTTGCTTTTTCGGTGAGGCAACCAGAGTTAAGTGACTTGCCCAGGGTCACACAGCGAGTAAGTGTCAAGTGTCTAAAGCCGGATTTGGACTCTGATCCTCCTGACTCCCAGTACGAAGCTCTATCCACTGTGCCACCTAGCTGCCCCAGTCCTGCCTCTTTTAATGACTTTTCTTTAACTACTGTCACCCACTTTGATCTTTTCTTCTTGTAGTGCTGCAGTAGTTCATTACCACTTATTTCCATGCTAAATCACATATAGTTTTGGATCATTACATATTTCAAGTATATTTATGCTTTATTTCCTCAAAACAAGCTTTGTGAGGTCCTTGTGGGCAAGGACCTTTGATTATACTTCTGATAGCATTTAACACCGTGTGGTATTTAGCAGTGATAAGGGGTTATATTTTAGAAGTTGGTTGTGTTTATTTGTTAATAAAAGGTACGCAAAGTATGACATCTAAGAAATCAAAAACAGGTGGTTCTTTTTTGAAAGTTGAAAATCTTGAAGATTTTCAGTGATTGGGAGTGGGAAGAAGTATGTGGTGAGCATAGTTTCTTTTTGGAGTGTAAATTAAAAATTTTCAAATGGAAGTAGGTTTTATTTTTATTTTTAGTTTCAGTTTTTTTTACAAATTGATTTAAAATGTTCATGTCCTCAGCCATTGGAATGGTGCCTGGCATGGTAGGTGCATAATAAATGTTTTTTGATTAATAGGTCCTAATGATTCAGATTCACTATCAGAAGCTGGTTCTTATTCCTTTTAATTAAGAAGTGTTCTGAAATGCTTAAATATTCACATTATGTTTTAATTTTAGTTTATCTGTTTTTCTTCCTTATAGTTGTTACACTATATGCTACTCTAGGAGGTCCAGCGATTGTTCATGGATTAAATGAAACAGAGGTAACCAACATCATTACAAGTAAAGAACTTTTGCAAACAAAATTGAAGGTAAGAAACGTAGCTATTTTTATAATTATATCTAACATGCTAAGTAGTTGTGGGAAAATTTCAACTTAATATGTGATAGCTTTTGTTCTGCTTATCCCTTGCTAGATGAGCAAAGAATCCTTTGTCTCTTTATCCAGGCCATACCCAATAATAGTAAGTTTCTTCCAAGGCTTTCTTCTTTTCTTTCTCTGCTGTTTCTCTGTTGATTATCATTTTCTGGAGGTGATTTCCAGCTCAGTGTATCCAATCCTAATTTCTTTAAGCTCCAGTCTCACATCATCTCCTGGACGTCACAAACTCAACATGCCCGTGTCTTCCCCCAACAAACCTCCCTTTTCAAATTTTGCTATTCCTGTTTAGAGCACCACTATACTTGGAGTCACCCAGGTTCAAACCCTAGATATCACCTGTGACTGCGCACCCTCAGCCCTCATCTAGATGGTTTCCACGTCTTGTCATTTCTGCCTTCACCGTATTTCACTTACCCCAGTGCCTTGTGCCTTAGCATTTCGTGCTTAGACTATTAGAGTAGCCTTCTGAGAGTCTTCCTGCCTCAAGTCTCCCCCCTCTAATCTGCTCTTCCCGCAGCTGCCTGAGTGATCTTCCTGGCAGGGACCATGTCACCCCCCCTCCCTTCAGGATCAGATGTAAAATTTTCTGTTTGACATTTAAACTGACCCCTACCTACTTTTCCAGTCTTCTCACACTTCACCCTCCTCCACATACTCTACATTCTAGTGACAGCAGCTTCCTTGCTGTCCATCTGCCCATTCCTGGAGTGCTCTTCTTTATATCTTCCTCCTTTCTGCCTTCAGAACGCAGTTTGGACGCACCTTCTGCGGAGGGACCAGCACCTGTCCTCTCAGATTGCCTCGTGTCTTCTGTGTATAGTTCTTTGCATGGTGACTCTCCTCCATTAGAGTGTGAGCCCCTTGGACAGGGCCTATATTTTTGTCTGTCTTTGTATCTATAGTACTTAGCATGGTACCTGGTCCACAGTAAGTACTTGATGAATTGCTCATTGATTGGGCATCAGAGTATAAGAAACATCCAGGCTCTGAAATGAAAATAACACTTGATTGGGGTGCCTAAAGACTAAGGGACTACAGATGGTACCAGAGTTTGGAAGTGACTTTTTTCCCTAAATTTGTAGTCTGTACATTGAGAAAACATAGGTGGAGTGATAAAGGAGCATTGGATTTATTTTACATTCCCTTCCTCTCAAGAGTGTCTTAGGGGGTTGGGCTTGCTGATCTCTGAGATCCCTTCCATATCTAAATCTATGATTCTGCGGTCCTAGGAATCCTGTCTTAAACACTGAACTAGCTGTGTTACACTGAACAGATCACTTAATGTCCTATGGATTCAGTCATCATAATGTCCCAGTTTCTGTATCCAGCTCTCATATCTCACCTGAGCTCTTGAGCTAAATCACTATTCCATATTGTTAATTTTGAACTGAATATCATATTGGTATTTCAAACTAGATATGTCCAAACAGAACTCATTGCCTTTTTTTCCCTAAACTCTCCCCTCTTCCAAACTTACATGTTTCTGTTGAAGGTACAGCCATTCTTATAGTCACTCAGCTTATCTGGGCTATTGGAATCACTCTTGATTGGTTTCTTTTCCTCAGTACTTTCCCTCTTTCAGTCTGTTCTCCATAGTGATTGCTTGCAAAGTGATTGCTAAAATGCAATTCTGACCTGTCATACCTTACTCAGTAAACTCCAGCAGTTCTTGTTAACTCTAGAATCAAATAAAAATTCCTCTGTCATTTAAAGTCCATCACAGCCTGGCTGCAACCTACTATCCTAGTTTCATTAGACATTATTACCCATCAGGCATTCCTTGGTCCAGTCAAACTGTCCTTACTCTTGTTCATTCACAACATTCTGCCTCTCTTTTCTCTTCATTAGTATAGATTTTGACTCTCTCCCTTATAGATTCAGATGAAGGGCCACCTCTTTCATGACTTTTTCTGATTCCCTAATCTTCTAGTAGATACCTCTTCTTGAAATTGCCTTGTATTTCCTTTTTATGTAGTTTGTGTATACTTAAATGTATAGTTATTATTTTCTCCCAAAAGTATGTAAGCTCCTTATATCAGTGACTGTTTCATATCTATATTTTTTATCCCTAGAGCCTGTATAGTAGGGATTTAGTAAATGCTGGTTGTTGGATTAACTAGAAGGAGTAGAAATTACACCCAAATCAAAGTACCAACCTGTCAATTTGACAGTATATTTTTTTTATTTGCAAGATAAAGAAAATCAAGATTGTAGGAAGAACTTTTATTTAAAAGCAAAACTGTAATACCTGCTTGTAATTATTTTTATTTAAAGTACATTTACACTTACAGGAGAAATTATAGGAGAATATAGTAAAATTAAATTTAAAAAATGGTGTCAATTGATGTAGCTGGTCTAGACTTCTGGTGTTAATCTCTCAGTTTATCATCTGTAAAATGGGGATAGCAATACTTACCTTACAGAGTTGTTTTGAGGATTAGGTGAGAATATATGCAAAATGCCTGCCATATATAAAAACATAACAATATATAAAAACATAAACGTGAAATGCTATCATTTTTGCCTGAGAAAGAGTGAATATTGGAGGTCTGTTGATAGAAAATACAGAGTAGTTTAAGGTCAGTGGTCTATTTTTAGACCATTTTTCATGGGAAAAACACAACTTTCTTACTTATTCAAAATATATTAGACCTTTCAACGTAGAACACTGCATGAAGTAATGATTATTATTTTTAACCCTGCCTATTTCCACAGGATATTGTGTGTCTAGTTCCTCAGCTGCGCCACATCATAACTGTGGATGGTAAGCCAACAACTTGGTCCGAATTTCCCAAAGGTGTCATTGTTCATACAATGGCAGCAGTACAGGCTTTGGGAGCAAAGTCAAACTCAGGTATGCTCTATTTTACTAATTTCTCTTCAACTGTATTTCTAGTCATAATAGAACTCTATGAGTATGGTATGCTTATGAATGTTCCATTTGGATATCACTGTTATTTATACAGTTGTTTTAAAAGTACTTTTGATTCAAGATTATCTTTTAAAGAAATTTACATTCTTTTCTCCATTTTTTCTTTTGATTATTCCTGAATAGTCAGTAACATAGTTGTTCATAATGCTTAGATACAAATGTACATCCAAAAATATTGAACATTATTTGTGGCCTCGATTATTTCCCCTATATAGTTTTGCCCACCAAAGCTTGTGAGAGGAAGATTTAGGTTCCTGGCATCTCCAAGTGGATGCTTTTTACCATCTATGTAATAAACAGTGGCTAGATATAGTTAAAATGTAACTGCTGTTACAATTTTTTGTGTTAAATACATTTTTTCTTTTTTTTTTTTGGTGAGGCAATGTGGGGGTTAAGTGACTTGCCCAGAGTCACACAGCTAGTGAGTGTTACGTGTCTGAGGCCGGATTTGAACCCAGGTCCTCCTGATTCCAGGTCTGGTGCTCTATCCACCACGCCACCTAGCTGCCCCCTAAATACGCTTTTGGCCTTGGAACTTAACAATTATTTGTAGTATTGGTTCTTTTGGAAAATTTCTTGAATTAGAAAACATTTTTATACAAACAGAATTCAACATGTTTGGAAAAGGAGACTGCTAGCATAAGTCAAGTCTTGTATTCCTTTCTGTAATAGGGCTACAATGGGAACCTGATTAAAAAAACCAGTAAAATGAAGCCAATAGCTTTGGGATAGAGAAGTTCCTGGAGCATATGTTGAAGATGGCCAAATTCATATGTACAGAATTGGGAGTTAACTGTGCATCATTTTCACATATTTTGAAGGTTTTGAAATAAGCTTTTTAATTTTTATTTTTTTCTGGTGAGGCGATTGGGGTTAAGTGACTTGCCCAAGGTCACACAGCTAGTAAGTGTTAAGTGTCTGAGGCTGGATTTGAACTCATGTCCTCCTGACTCCGAGGCCAGAGCTCTATTCACCACGCCACCTAGCTGCCCCCTAAAATAAACTTTTTTTTTAAAAAGTATCAAGTTGAATCATTCAGCAAGCATTTATTAAACACTGTGCTAAGTACTGAGGATACAAAGAAAGGCAAAAACAATTACTACACTCAGGGAGCTTACATTCTCATGAGAAAATGGGGGCAAAGGAATAAGGATTTATGTAGCTATCACTTACGTGCCAGGCACCATGCTAAGTAAATGTTCCCGAAAACCCTGAGTGGTAGGTGCTGTTATTATTCCTATTTTATAGTTGAGGAACTGAGGCAGACAGAGATTAAATGACTTGCCCAGAATTACACACTAATAAATGTCTAAGGTCAAGTTGGCACTCAAGTCCTCCTGAGTCCAGGCCTAGCCACTGTACCCACTGCATCACCTAACTGCCTACTGGGGGAAAAAACATTCAAGCAATGGTGACATAAAAGATGTATATGGGATAAGTTAGAGTTAATAAAGGATTCTTTATTATCACACCCTCTAAAAAGTGTCAAAAGAATTGACTCTTTTACCAGAGTTTATGTGATAGGATGATAGAGCTCAGTTTCTTAGATTTTTATGTTTTCTTTTATGCAGCAAGTGCACCTGAAAACAGGCCTACAGCCTCAGATATTGCTGTAATCATGTATACAAGTGGATCTACAGGGCTTCCAAAGGGAGTTATGATCTCTCATTCGAATATTATTGCTGGTATAACTGGGATGGCTGAAAGGATTCCAGAACTGGGGTATGTCTTAAGGATCAACAGACAGTTGGTTCATTTTATATTTGACTAGGGATATAGTTACTTCATTTCTTAAAAGTTTAAGATCCAATAAATAGTATTGTTTGAAAAATAGAAATGAAACATTAGACTCACTATTTCTGTTGCCAGATGTTTATCTGGATGTTTATATAAATTTAAATTTGTTTAAAAATTTTTTTTACCATATTTCAAAAATTTTAAAAATAGCAATGTCATTTTCTTTTATCCTTTTTAAAAACAGTTAGCTTGTTAAACTCTTAAGTGAACAAATTGTGACAATATCTAGATAAGAGGAGTAGTCAAGACAGTTTTCGTGTATTAATGAAATCTGACAGATTTTACCTTATTTTTATGATGCGCCTGTCGTGTAAACATAGATAGATCTTTTGTGTAGGTTTTAGAATCCCTAATTCACTTTCCCTTTTTCAATGCCAGTAAACTACTTGTCTGAATTCTCATTTTCCTTTTTAGAGAAGAAGATGTTTATATTGGATATTTGCCTCTTGCCCATGTTCTAGAGTTAAGTGCTGAGCTTGTTTGTCTTTCCCATGGATGCCGCATTGGTTATTCATCACCACAAACTTTAGCAGATCAGGTATTCCTTCACTAAACCCAAGTCATACAAGATAGGTTGTTAATCTTAGTACATTTTTGAGAGTAAGAATTACGATAATTTGTTTTCAACTGTGTCTTTTGAGTAGTTTTCTTTAGAATGAGATGAAAAATGAATACATATTTGTAACATGTTATATATTGAGGTTTTAAGTTCTTAAATGTAGAGGACAATTTTTTTTTTCATTTTTAGTCAACAAAAATTAAAAGAGGAAGCAAAGGAGATACATCCATGTTGAGACCAACACTAATGGCAGCTGTTCCGGTAAGAATCTGTGCGTGCTCTTTCAGCACACATAATCATACACGTAATGAATCAATTTGGGCTTTTCTCTCATCTCCTTTATCTTTTTTTTTTTTTACACTCTTATGTATTTAATAAAGTATATTCCCATAGTCACTGCTCATTGTGTATTACAAAGTTGTCACTGATAAGGTAGTACATATTTTACTTCTGATTTATTAGCTCATATGTAGGTAATTTGGCTACATTGCCTGCTACCTCTTTATTATTTTAATTATATTAATCCAAACCTAGTCTTGCTTTCCATTTCTGTATGCCGTTACAGTGTCTCTACTTAATAATTCATTTGCTGATAATTATCTGTTTGATTCTCTGAAATTTTAGCTAGTAGCTTAACAGGGTATGGAAAAGTAGAAACTTAAAGTCTACTACTTCAAAGTCAAATCATTTTAATTTTGTTCATGGTATTTAGTAGGAGAGTTAGCCAAATGAACATATTCAGGAAGGGAAAAGGAAGGAAAACTCTTGCTCGAATCTTAGTGCCCTCACAAGCATTGTACAAGTAGTAGTACTGGCACTCACTGAACTCTTCCCTGACATACACACCTAAGCTAGAAAAGGGCCTGTGTGGATGTAGCTGGGACTGCAGGAGGAAGGCGGTGTCTCCTGTTTGTGTCTTCTGAACCCCTGTCTGCATTTTCCCTTATGTTCCGTAGAGACAGAGAAATCTCACTACAAAACCCATCAGTTTTTTCCTCTTCCCCTTGCATCCCAGAGAATGGAAAAGATTGTTAGGGATGGGCAGTGGGATCCCAAGGAGTCGTCTCTAGTACCCAAAGAATTTCTCGTTTGTTCCTTGGGTTGTGTTTGTTATCATTTATAGAATAATGGCTGCCAGGCAGCTGCAGAGGGTAGGTGTGTTCTATGGAGCTGAGGGTCAGAGAGTGGAAAAGTAATGGGAGAAAGGGTGGAGGGTTCTGTAGTAGAGGAGTTTCGAAACTTTACAACTAATCAAGAGGTTAAATTCTTTCTTCTCCTTTCTGACGTTATGGCCCAAGATCATGAGACTTTTCTCGAACCCTGTGTTGCTCCTCTCTTAAGGTCCTTTCTACCCAGACTGATGTTTAAGTTCTGAACTTATACATAGCAGTCTCCCACCTCTAAATCACCTCTCATTGGTTTAATGGAGGAGATAATCTCCCTAGTGTTAGTAAACATTAAAAATTGATCCTGTTTTAGCTGTTTCCTATTTCCATGTTGCACGTGTCTCAAATCTTCTATCAAAACCTAATGATGTCATCCTCTCCCTTGCCCTGCACCATTCAGTAAGCTCCAGTGATTCTCTATTTATTTTCAGAATCAAATATAAATTTTCTGTTTGACTTTGAAAACCTTTCATAACTTGGCTCCATTCTACCTTTGTAGTCTTCTTAAATCTTATTTGTCTCTATGTATTCTTCAGTCCAGTGACACTGGTCTCCTTTCTGTTCTGCCAACAAGACACCACTAAGTCATCTCTTGACTTGGGATATTTTTTCTGGATGTTCCCACCACTGGGAATGTTCTCCGTCCTCTTCTCTGTCTCCTAGCTTTCCTCATGTCACAGCCAAAATTCCATTTTCTATTGGAAACTTTCCTGATCTTCCTTAATTCTGCCACCTTCCCTTTGAGATTATCCACAATTTATCCTTTGTATAGCTGGTTTGACCATAGCTGTTCGCATGCTGTCTCCCCCATTAGGCTATCAGCTCTTTGTTGAGTGAGGACTGGGTTTTTTCTTTTCTTCCAGTGGTATTTCTTTCTTTCTTTCTTTTTTTTTTTTAGTGAGGCAATTGGGATTAAGTGACTTGCCTAAGGTCACACAGCTAGTACTTGTCAAATGTTGGGTCTGAGGCTGGATTTGAACTCAGGTCCTCCTGAGTTCAGGGCCTGTGCTCTATCCACTGTCCCTCTTCCACTGGTATTTGGCATAGCCCCTGGCATGTAGTAATTTATTAATAAATGCTGGTTGACTGACTATTCCTTTCCCTTTGCCCCTAAAGTGGTTCACTAGCAAACAAGTTTACAAGTAGAATAAAAATTCTCCTAACTAATGTTCACCTTCTGCAAAGCTAGCCCAATACCTATGTTCAGATTTTGTGAAGTCAGTGAACATTGATTTTGGGCCTATTATTTCATCCCCTAAATATACCACTTTTTCTGAACCTGTTCCTGACAATAGCACCAACATCCTTCCAGGCGCCCAGGTTTACAACCTTCTTCACTCCTCAGCCTCAGTCTTGTCAGTTCTCATTTCATGATATCCCTCATATCTACCACAACCCCCAGATCAGCCTCTCTTCACCTTTTACCTGGACTATTACAAGAAACCTACTAATTATTCTCTTGTCTCAGGTCTACCCTAACACTAATCTTTCCTCCACATTGTTGCTAAAGTGATTTTCCGAAACATAAGTCACACCATGGCACTTTCTTGCTCAGTGAACCTCAGGGGTTTCCTTTCACCTTCAGGATAAAATGTAAACTCTTCCATTTGGTATTTAAAATCCTTGACAGTATCTTCAACCTGCCTTTCCAAACTGAATTTCTTGCTGTTCCTCACATGTGACACTTGGTCCCTCTTCTTTGTGACTTTGAACAGGCTGTCCCCAGGCCCAGAATGGGTTGCTACCTCATTGTCTTAAAATCACTGATTTTCCTTTAAAAAGCATCTCATGTACTTCTACTGTTGGACAATCCCAACCTCTTCTGATCCCACCCCTCTGTTGTTGATGGCCCTGCCTCCCCACCCCCCCCCTCCAAATACCTTGTGTTTATTTTTTGTCTATTTGCATTTACTTATAAAGTATACTTCCTTTCTTCTCAACAGAGCGGAAGTTTCTCCAGGGCAAGAATTGTTTCATTAATGTGTTTGAATCCTCCCTAACACATAATGACAATAACATATAATAAGTAATAAATATTATGACTGTAATAATAAATAAAAAGTATTTGTTAGTTTGATTAGGCACTTAGGATCCAGAAATAAAAAGCAGTCCTTGCCATCAAGGAGCTTTATAATGGGAGGGTGTGGGGGGAGACCACGGTGTACACAGAAAGTGTATTTAACCTTCTTTGCTTCAGTTTCCTCACCTGTAAAATGAGGATATTATTAATACATGCAGAAAGAGTGATGGGCAAATGAGTGCCCAAACAAAGTCTCCAGAAATGTTTAAGGAAGGAGAATAAGAGTTAAGCATGGAAGGCTGTCTGAAGGACATGATACCGCAATTGAACCTGGAGGGAACATAAGGATTGTTCTAAGAGGCAAGAATGGTAAAGTTCAGCATTGGATGGCTAGAACAGAGGCACAGAGATGAAAGAGGAAGTACTATTTGTGAAAAATCGCTGGAAGGCCAGTTTGGTCAGACTGAAAGAGTGTGGGAAGGGAATTAATCTATAATACAATCTATAATGAGGCTGGAAAGGTAGGTTAGGGCCATGGTATTCTAAGCCATATAGACTAGTTGATATTTTATCCTAGAAGTAATATAGGGTG
Organism: Vombatus ursinus; assembly: GCF_900497805.2. Taxonomy (NCBI): domain Eukaryota; kingdom Metazoa; phylum Chordata; class Mammalia; order Diprotodontia; family Vombatidae; genus Vombatus; species Vombatus ursinus. The sequence goes on along the minus strand of NW_020954580.1, from coordinate 1,300,828 downwards.
TGACTAGAAATTGTTGAGTAGGGGAATGATGTGGTTTTGCTGGTTACAGAGTTTGTGCAGTGGGGATAATGCGAAAAAGAAAGGTAGATTGGGACCAGATCGTGGAAAACCTAAAATTCTGGGGTAGGCAGTATTGCCACTTGTGGTTTTTGTCCAGTAATTCTATTAACTACCTTAACATTATGAACTTTAATATTACATTGTTAGGAATGCTACTATATTAAAGTTCTGGTATTAAATATGTTCCTTTTTATATCACCTAGGAAATCATGGATCGGATCTACAAAAATGTCATGAATAAAGTGAATGAAATGAGCAGTTTTCAACGCAATCTATTTATTTTTGCCTATAATTACAAAATGGAACAGCTTTCAAAAGGCTATTGCACTCCACTTTGTGACAGGTAGCTTGATTTCCGCCTTTGCTCTTCAGTTTACATTTAGTAACTGCTGAGTTGAGATGTGGACATGAAGTCATATCACTCTTTGAAAAAGTCATTAAAGCAAATCATCTTTAGGTTAAACTGCACTGACAGTAAAATTGGCAGTGGTTTTTCTTCAGTTTGTCAAAGTTGTATCAATTGTATTTTCTGTATTTTCCAACAAACTTAGTTTCTACCAATTGCAGCTGTAATTCCTGTTGCTTTTAGATTTATTCTAACAAGCCTAAATAAAATTCAGATATTTCTCTTATATGGAAAGCAACAGTTGATGAAAAATTATTTAATAAGTATTGCTTTTCACATTTTAATACAGTTTTTATGGATTTATGCTCTAATTTGTAAACATAATGCCCGCTCTGCTTACCTTAGTACAGGCTGTGCACGGCTATGCCTGGGATGAATTGCCTTTTCAGCTGCACCTCTTGTTCCTGTGAAGCTCAGCTCATAAACCAGCCAGTCCCTACATGGGGCATTTTCTGATTCCCTAACAGCTGGTGTTATCTTATGCTTATTTTGTGCAGTTGGTGTGTGTGTGTTTCTCTCTACATTGGAAGGGAAGATAAAGGTTATTCTAAGAGGGATATTGGCAATTTGTCATTTTTGTCTTTGACTCCCCAGCACCTGACACAGTGCTCAGCACATACTTGATGGATTGGATTCCTATAGATTGGAAATATTTTTAAATGATTAAGGTATCTGTGATTTTTTTTGAGGGGAGAGGGAAGTCCAGACCTGTGATTAGTGTGTAAAAATAATACTTAAAAACTGTGTTTCCATACTTTATTTGAGAAGCATTTCTTTGTTCAAAGACAGTTAGACCATATGGTCTTTATGTCATTTGAATGGTAAGAGTTTAAGAGAATAACCTGAAATGGAGCTGATCTGGGCTCTAGACCCAGTTCTACTACTTGAACGAGATCACTCCCTCTGTTGGGCTGCGTGATGGAGAGTGGGGGGAGGAGTATGGAGCAGGGGATAGTACCTTTCAGAACTAAAACTCTGACTCTGTGATTTCTAGGTTTGTTTTCCGGAAAGTTCGAAGCCTGCTGGGTGGAAATATCCGAGTCCTGCTATGTGGAGGTGCTCCGCTTTCTGCAACAACTCAGCGGTTTATGAATATCTGTTTCTGCTGTCCTGTTGGTCAGGGCTATGGACTCACTGAATCAGCCGGGGCTGGAACAATCACTGAAGGTTAGCATTAACCTGAAAAGTAATACCCAGCCATTTTATGACGTGTGCAGAGAGAAAGAGTGGCTTGGAGTTGTTTTGGTTTATTTCTTTTCAACAAACATGAAGTAATTTTAGGAGCAATTGAGGAAAAGGACTGGTAACTCTTGGTACTACCAATATGAATTTAAAAATTTATGTAGCAGCTTCAAGTTTTGTCATCCACCAGTGCATCCAGACACACTTATTGAGTAGAATTATGTAGTTTTAAAAAGTGTTGACATTTTGAAATGATTTTTGAAACAGATAAATCTTGACTGTAAAATTGTTTTTTATTCGCAACATATTTAAATATACTTTATTAGAGAAAAAGTAAAAATAAAATAAAATGTTTACTATTGTGATTTAGTCAGCTATTTTGCAGACTATTTATATAAATAAGCAGGTAGGAGCCTCAAAGAACACAGGATTGGTTTAGGATTCAAAATACAATAAATTTTTTTCAAAAGACTGAATTAAGATAAATTTTATGTTAATTGAAAACTTTAATGGAATTAAATAAATTGTTAATTTTTGAACTTGTCTTTTTTAAACTCCACAAGAATAATATAAAAATTACATTGATTTCCTTTTATACTCTTAACTCATTTTGTTTATATCTTGGCAGTGTTTTGTAAATATGATGAGCAGCATGTTGTCAAATATGTTAATTTCTACATACTGTGGGCCATATGTATTTTTGAATTCCTATCAGTTGAATGAAATACGAGGTTGCATAACAGAGTATCTCATGATCCTAGATGGATTATCCTACCTATCTGTTTTATACACATATATTATTATAGCTAGTATAATGTATATGTGTGTATACATATGTGTGTGTATATATATGTATATATATACACACACACATATGTACACACACAGATACAAATATGATGTCCACTAAATTAAGCGCTAAAAGCTCCAAAGGAAATTATAAGTAATTTTAAAATTATTTCTGTGGAGGTTAAAAAAGATGTTAAATGATTTTTATAGATATAACATAATGATTTAAAATTTTTTTAGGGGGGGGGAATGACAGTGGGTTAAGTGACTTGCCCAGGGTCACACAGCTAGTAAGTGTTATATGTCTGAGGCCGTATTTGAACTCAGGTCCTCCTGAATCTAGGGCCGGGGCTCTATCCACTGTGCCACCTAGCTGCCCCTGATATCGCGCGCGCGCGCGTGTGTGTGTGTGTGTGTATACACACATGTCCCTTAAACATAATAATAACACAAACATCAGCTAGTATTTACATAAATATTACTTGCTATGTGTCAGGCAGGCACTATGCTGGCCACTTTACAATTATTCTCTCATTTGGTCTTCACAACTACCTTGGGATGTATGTATTAATAATACCCTTATTTTACAGGTGAGGAAACTGAAGCAAAGAGAGGTTAAGTGACTTACTCAGAATCACAGCTAGTATCTGAGATTGAATTTGAACTTGGGTCCTTTGATTGCAGGGCCGGTACTCTTGCACTGTGGTGCCATATAGGTGCCAAGTTTGTGTATGTGTGTGACTGTTACAGTCATAAGAGATTTCAGCCTGTGTTTGTAGTGGGAATTTCCTCTTTCAGGTGTTCCTTGTGCCAGTTAAATCACAGATCCAGTTCCTGTCCCATCTCTAGACACACAGACACACACACACCCACACACCATATTGGTCTGAATAGAAGTCACCACAAAAGGTGGCCCACATCCCTGCTTTTGTCTTTTTCCAAGAATGTTAGTTATGAAATACAAAATTTGTATTAATTTTATATTAATATTTATATTAAATATTTATAAATTTTATATTAATTTTAAAAAGGTCAAATTACAAGCTATAGGGGCAGCTCGGTGGTGCAGTAGATAGAGCCCCGGCCCTGGAGTCAGGAGGACCTGAGTTCAAATTTGGCCTCAGACACATGACACTTATTAGCTGTATGACTCTGGGCAAGTCACTTAACCCCGACTACCTTGCAAAAAAAACAAAACAAAACAAAACAAAAAACAAATTACAAGCTATACAGGGTGTCCCAGAAAAATTCTTAGTGCACTTTTAAGCGTTGGTGGCTTAAAATAACTTTTTGAAATTTCATTTGGAACCTTTAATTTAAACATTGATGGCTTAAAACTGCACTAAGACTTTTGGGACACCCTGTATGATAGAAAGAGAAAGACCGACTATTTATTAGAACTTAGGCTGTGCCAAGAACTATAAAGTTGTGTTGTTAATTACTTTGGACATGGCAGTCTACAGGTATCACCAGGGAATTTTCGATTATTTTTGATAACCTCGTGATAGAAGACAGTGAATATACTACCAGCTCATATAAACAAGATCCAAATAGATGAGGGGAAAAATAAGAGGCTATATAAAATGATGATAGTCTCCAACATACTTTAAAAGTTCTCTTAGAAAAGCTGTATATAGGGAATCTTATCTTTTTCAACTTTTTTCTTTTTAATCTAGTTTGGGACTATAATACAGGCAGAGTTGGAGCACCATTAGTTTGCTGTGAAATCAAATTAAAGAACTGGGAAGAAGGTAACAAAAATTTTGTACAGTGGTATATTAGTATGTGATTGGACTTTTAAATTTGAATTTCATTTTCTCACATTTTATAATGGAAAAAAATCTCTTAATGTATACTTATTTTTTTTTCCTGTATGGCAGTGATATTTTGTTAAGGTATAATGATCTCAGTTAATTTTATTTTTGAAGAGCATTTGTTTTTGAAATTTTTATGTTTTCATTTATTATTTGATTACAAATAGCATAATTAAAAATTATGCCAAAATAATTGAGAAATTAAGAGAATAAGAATAGGTAAGACATTCATAAGCTTATTAGTCTGTGTCAGCAGAAACATGACTTTTTAGAATATTGGTATATGATTTAAAGATGTTTTATTATCACTTCAGTATATTGACAGAAAATTATTGATCCATGAGTGCATGATATCATGTATTTACTTTTTGCTGCTCAGATAGAAATTCAAATAATAATTACATTTAATTCTATTAGAAATTAAAATCTTGTATGATGTAGTAGAAGTCATTTCTTTGCTGTTCTGTTTTCTTAGTAAACATTATAAGGCTATTTGGTTGTTACACTAATAAAGTAAATTATATCTCAGTGCCGAAAACATTGCCATGTGCACAGGATGCATATAATAAGTATTTGTTGAAACGTGTTGAATTGAATTGTTTATTCAGTAAGATTAGTAAAATATTTAATATTCTTTTATTCCCAGAGTTCACAAGTTATAAGCAAGGAACAGTTTAAAATGCAATTAATTTTAAACAGTTGATTCATTTATTGCTTCATTTAAAAAATGAAGTTTCTCATGGGAAGCAGAATTTAAACCTTCACATTAGTAGAGTGAGTTTAGGTTTTAGATAATGTTTTCCTCCTAACATTTCAATGAGGATAGGCTATTTGGTGATTCTTTGACCACGGCAACCCATGAAACAAGGAAAAATATAAAATGGCCGTTAGTCCTGAATAGTGACCCGCTTTTGCATCTGTTGTGGTGGTGTCAGGGACAGAAAAGTGGGACAGAGGATGCTAGGCATCACCCGGTTTTTAGACTGTCTTAAATGTGGAATATTGGTGTTGTACATGTAAGAACCTTGTCTCTTGAAATGAATTATATAAATCTTGACATTTTCACTGTGATTGGAATTGGAAGATAAAAGTTGGATGGAAGGATAGAGCCTCGGTTCTTCTTAGTCGGGCAGAAGGAGTTAGTGGAGTTGGTTTTATTGTGCATCAGTGGCAACAGAAAGTCATTTCTTGGGACAATTGATTATCTCACCAGTGCAGTGTTCATGATAAGCATTTGCAAAGAGACCACCAGAAAAATGTTGGCAAGCTGGAATTGCAGCATCTGTTACTGAGTGCAAAGAGGTAGAGAAATTCTATGAAGAACTTGATTAAACCCTCCAGATTATCTCAACATAATATTTTAATACTTGGTGACTTCAATGTAAAGATTGAGTATAAAGAAGGAGAGTGAAAACTGTGTTGGAAAACATGATTTAGAAGTAAGAAAAAGAGAGGCCAATAATAATTGTTGGTTGTATATGGTGTAGAACTCTTGTGCCTCATTAATACTTCAAGAAAGAAGTTAAGCACTGAAGATGAACAACAAATGACACCGTAAAAATTAAGTTGATTACTTTCTGTAAGTCAGGAAACAACTTGTTATAGATAAGAGTGATTTCCAGAACCTTTCTTTATAGTTGAATTTTTATTAAAGCAAAGGAATAGAAAAAAAATAAAGCTCTTACTGGAGCCAAGCACTGCTAACCTCTCGGAATACATACAAATCAAGATGTTCTTTACTCTTAAGCTGCTCACGTTCTAATTAGAGGAGACAACACATTAGGAGGGTTCAACTGAAGGAAGAACAGATGAAAAAGTGCTCCTTAAGATATTCACACTTTGCCCATGGACAGTAAGCTGGCAAGAAACTTGTCAGAAGAGAGTCTTACCACAGAGGTAATGGTGGAAAAAAGATGGGACATGCAACTAAAGTGACTCTAGTCTTCCTTGTTTTTTAAGCAGTTGACGCCAAGCAGTAGCAAATAGTTACAAGAATATATGTGAATACAGACTATCACCATTTCCTTAGGAAGTTTATCTTGTAGAAATCAATTGTCACAACTTGGAAGTCAAATGAGCCTAGTAAATACCTAATTTTAATGTCACAAGGAGAGAGATGGCAGCCAAGAACTGTATTGCTTTAGATTTTGAAAATGTTTGTAAAAAGTTAAGAAGGAGAATGGTGGAAGATTATTAGTAGCATCACCTCATAAAACTAAGTAAGAAATAATTCAAGAAATAACAATACTTTATTTTAAAAGATTGTTTTTCATTAAGGAAAATTGATTCCCCAGTCCCCCGTTGAAATAAAAAAAAAAAGCCAACCCTTTTAATAAATGTAAATAATCAAGACAAAAAAATTCCTGTAATAATTTCATCCAAAAAATATGTGGGTTGCATACTTTATCACCAAAGTACCTTAATAAGATAGCTCCTTCTAAGAGCATTAAGGATTAAATTTGAAGGAGGACCTCAAAGACACAAAAAATTGGGCAGATCTGTTTCTGTAACAAAATCATCAGCAACAGTGCAGTCATCTTATTTGTACTCTTAACATCACAGATAATAGTAAAAAAAAATAAAGATGGGAAGAGTAGCTGGACTGAACCATTCTATATGGAGGAGATTACACTAAAGGTGACAATAGAGAGTATTTGAGGTTACGGTTCTCAAGAGAGTTGGGCGAGAAGGCTGTCAAACTTTTGGAAGGAATAATAGACCTTATTTTCATCAAAAGATGTGATTGAGAAAATGTCAATAGCTACTGACCGTATTTCTACTTTACCATCTCCATAAGTTCTGTTTGAAATGTACATGCATGTACATATATGAATAACGTCCTCAATTTGAAGGTATGGGAATAGAACAGATAGGCTTTCATAAGTTACATTCTAGAGCGAACCATGTCTTTAGTTGTACAATTGACCAAAATGTGGGAAATTCAAAAGATTCCAGTGTTTTATTTTTTTATAGCATTTGATTTGGGAGATCAAAATATTGCTCTATGGGCTCACTTCTGATAGGGTGTATTCCATTCATATGTTAAAATCCTACTGGATTCTTTGGAAAAGATCACTTTATTTAATGCTCTGGTTATTAACATCAAACAAGGCATGGAGTAGAGAGGTGAATGCTTTCTAGAGGTATTTGCCACTGTCACCACTGTCAGATCCAGAGTAGAAGAGGGATTTTTCTATAAATGATGAGGTGCTTCAGAGATTCCTTTTTTGCAGATGATTTATTATTGATTTCATCAAACTCTAGAACATTGCACAGTTTCCTGAGTGAGATCTGTGATCATCCAGAAGTGTTCTGACTATTCATAGAAGAATAAAACCAACTGGATAAAGATTGTCTCTTATCTAGATTCTTATATCCAATTATATGGATAATCCAAAACATTGTTCCACCAGTGCCTGTCTTAGATGGACAGTGAATTGGTCCTAGAATTGAATAGAAGGAGGTTGGGTGGTATTACCTTTGGGTAAGAACAGTAATGTCCTTTGGGTGATTCTGTGTGGCATCTTGAAGTACTAGTTTCCAAATAATTAAAATTGCAGATCACACAAAGAACAGTGAGCAGATGCATGGCAGGCATAATAATGCAACATATTACCAATACGTAGTTACCCAAAGGAAGCAGTGCAAAAGGATGCATCATGAGAGAACTGTATGCTTGTACAAGGAGGCAGGCCAGGAAGAGAGGATGACCACCGGACAGCCCACGTCCTCCATTTATATTCATGCATTGTTAAAAAAGCTCTCACTATGTTGGAAGGGAATCAGACTTTCTGTGGAGAATTTATGGTAGCAAATGAACAATAATTGCAAGGAATGAAAAGGTGTTAATGACTTTTAATCCGTACCATTAGAGAATACCCACAATGAGATCATCGATCCATCAAAGTGCATTCCGTATAATAAAGATGAGAAGTCAATTTGAACAATTTTTAAAAGTTGTTTTTTAAATTAAAATTTAAATTAATTTGAATTAAAAAATTTTTAAGAAAAAATATACTCATGCTTAAAGCTTTGCTTTCTTTTCACTTCTTCCCCCAGCCCACAAGTGCCACTTGGGGGGCACCTTCCTTCCATGCCTTCCCTTTGACCCTTTCCTTGTCATCTTTACTGCATGGGGCAAGCTGATGGGGAAGAATGACAAAGTCTTCTCATGTGGTGTGAATGGCATGGCAGTCAGCAATTTCAGTGCCTTCATAGAGATGGAGGATTGCTAGGCCTTATCAATTGCTATGCTGCTATGTCTTCAGGTCATCTGGGTTCAACCATTTGCCCTGTGGTTTATGCCCTTTGGACCTCTGAGCCTCTGCCATCTGCTCTGTTCCTGCACCCTTAGGACTTCAGGGCCTCTGTCTTCCTTGTGACTAAACTTTCTTATAGTCTTGTCCTCCCCAGATAAAGTATGAGTTCCTCGATAGCAGAGACTGTCTCACTTTATCCCCATTCTTAGTATAGTCTTTGGCACATAGTGTTTAATAAATGTTTTTTCATTAATTTATTCTACCTAGACAAATTCGTTTAACTAGAACACTTAATTCTGGGGTAATTTTCATAACTTTTCAGTGCTCTAAGGTATTTTCTTAGCACTGCTAATATAGTTTATGTCAGCTATTAATGTAATTTATATATTAATGTTATATAATTTACAAACCTTAGTTCTTGTATGTGTGGTAAAAGTAATGATAGAAATGACGAAAAAAAAAGTAATGATAAAAATGGTAATATGTATCCTTATAACATTTTATGAGGTCAGTGATTACTAAACAATGAAATTAGGGAATAAAAAGGAGAAATGTGAGATGTCTAATGTCTAATATTTAACCATTTTATAGAACATAAAAAGTTCCCTTTAGTTCCTGCACAAGTGTGGACTGCCTCTTCCCCTTCCCTCAGGAATGTTAGGAAATGCTAGATTTTCAGACAGTATTATGCACATGCCTAGAATAATAATATTTATCAAATCTATTAGTATTCTTAAGCTAGCTGTCAAATTTTTTTTCTAAATATTCGTAGCATTTTTTCAAGTAGCTGTATATTTCTCTAGAAGTAACCGTGGAAGATAAGAGAGAACTCTTTTGCACTGAAAAGTATAGAAATATACATGTTTTCTTCTTTTGGTACTTAAAAAAATATTCACACAATAAAAAAAATTCTTTCTATTAATTAGGTGGATACTTTAATACAGATAAACCACATCCGAGAGGTGAGATTCTGATTGGTGGCCCGAATGTGACAATGGGCTACTACAAAAATGATGCAAAAACAAATTCCGATTTCTTTGAAGATGAACATGGACAGAGGTGGCTCTGTACAGGAGATATTGGAGAATTTGATCCTGATGGATGTTTAAAGATTATTGGTGAGCCATATGATGTGGGTGTTGGAAGTAAATCCTAATTCCGTGTCCCCCAAAAAATCTTATTTCATTTTTAAGCTGAAGTAGCATAAAAGTGCCCTAATCTTTTTGTGGCATTCTTTAGTCACACAAATTAGAGAATTTATAAGAAATAATTAAAATAAATTTTAATCATTTTAGCCTGTGATGTATGTATGTATGTATGTCCCACTTTCTTAGAATGCCTTATAGACTGCATCTGAATATAGGTTACCCTACCATATATAGATACACACTGAATTTTTCCATAAAAGTATTGTATTCTTTAAGTTCTAGTGAAAGTATCACTAATCTTTTAATTGAAATAAATATTCTATGATTATGGTAATTCTATGATTTTAATTAAAATAAATATTCTGTGATTATTATGATTTATGATTGTATTCACAATTCTTTATTTTCAATACTTTGAATTGTTTTCTCTTACTAAGATTGTGGTTTTTAAGTTAACGTTTAGCTTTTATATTAACCAAATTTGGGGGCAAAATGAAGCCTATATTCAGACTAAGATGATTACTTCTAGTGTGGATATTATGTTCAATACTTGTTATATTGTGGGGTTCCAATAAATGCTATGACAATAATATTCTGGTATTATTGTAGTATTTAGCAGCACATTATTTCTGCCTGTGTAGGCAGCCCTAGTTTGTGTGACCTTTTCTGTTCACTAGATGTTAGACTAGGTTTTGGCTTTATATTTCTGAGGAATCATGTTTGCTTTGTCTTTGGGGAGAGTTCTCACAAATGAGGCAGCTCAACTATTATCATTTACATAGAAGAATAATTCTGGCTGGCTTATCTGTCTCTGGGGTCTCATAGAATCACTAGTATAGAAGTCTTTGGTAGGTCATTTTTACCACTATTTGGCCACAAATCAGTTTAATTCAGTAAACATGAAGTGAGTACGTTCTTTTTACAAGACAGTGTGCATTCGGAGAATTATTTTGGCAACTATATGGAGGAAAAATTGGGGCGGGCAGAGAGAGGAGGTAGTGAGACCACTTACTAGACTATTTCATTAACCTAAGTGAGAGGAAATGAAATCCTGAAATAAACTATTATTACTAGAGAGAAAAGGGGATGGGTACCAGTGATGTTATGGAAGTGGAATCAACAAGCTTGGGCAATTGATGATTTGATATGGAGCACAAGGAGAGGGAATAATCAAAGGTAACTCTGATGTTTTGAGCCCAGATGACTCAGACTATATCAACAAAAATGTGAAAGTTGGAAGGAAGGCTTGGTCCACATTGATCATATTTAACTCTGTTTATGATCTTCTCCTTTTATATTTGGAAAAAGTAACGATTAGGTTATTATCCATCTTTATTTTAGTAAATACAATTTCTCATGTATTCTAATTAGACCCTTCACCATTTAACATAGTTAGTTGGTCATATATAACAATTTTTAAAAAATGTATTGGGCTAATATGTTATTCTATTTTGAATGATTTTCTAGCATACTCATCTGAAGGATACAATTATTTATCTTTGTTAAAAATGTTTCCTTATTAGATGAAATGCTGGCACTAATGGTCTTTGCTTGCATTTGTACTGATAGGTAGCTGTCATCTTTTATGTAATAAGCATATGTTTTATTTTCAATTTGTTTAAGTTATTTTAAAGATCAGTGGGTTTTTTTTTTTGCCTTTATGTCAGCTGGAGATCTTTTCTCATTTATTTCCTGAACTTAGTCAACAAAAGTAGAAAAGTTAGAGGTTAACGTGATTTTGATGCCACTTTATTAAAAAGGCATATAGCCTCACTTTTAATTTATTTATTTCTGTTTGAGTATCTTGCCCTTTATTTTATTAACTTATTTTTTATTAATTATTTTGATTTTCAACAATCATTTCCATAAGCTTTTGAGTTTAAAATTTTTCTTCCCCTTCCTCCCCACCACCCTCCCTACCACCCTTCCCAAGACAGCATGCAATCTGATAATAGACTATACATATACATTCCTGTTAAACATATTTTCCCATTAGTAATGTTGTAAGGAAGAATTAGAACCAATAGAAGGAAGCACAAGAAAGAGGAAACAAAACAGAAAAAAAAAGAGTAAATAGTATGCCTTGGTCTGCGTTCAAACTCCATAGTTCTTTCTTTGGATGTGGAAAGCATTTTCCATCATGACACTTTGGGAGATGTCTTAGATCCTTGCATTTCTGAGAAAGGCTAAGTCTATCAATATTAGTCATCGTACAACATGGCTATTACTGTGTACAACATTCTCCTGATTCTGCTCACTTCACTCAGCTTTAGTCTGTACAAGTCTTTCCAGGTTTTTCTGAAGTCAGCCTGTTCATCATTTCTTATAGCACAATAGTATTCCATTACATTCATATACTACAACTTGTTCAGCCATTCCCCAGTTGATGGGCATCCCCTCAATTTCTTGGCCACCAACAAAAAGAGCTGCTATAAATATTTTTGTACATGTGGGTCCTAGCCTCACTTTTAAAAGTATGTATTTAATATTGCTCTTTAGAGCCTAAGTTCATGATACATGTTTTTTGCTTAGTCTTACTATTACAAGTTTACTTGATAACTAGCTATTTAAGGATGTTCGGTGAGTGTATATATTGAGTAGTTTCATTGTATATGTGTTTTTGTAATTTTCATCTGGGTAATCAATTTTTCATTTTTTTTTTTAAATAACAGATCGTAAAAAGGACCTTGTAAAACTTCAGGCAGGAGAATATGTCTCCCTTGGAAAAGTTGAGGCAGCTTTAAAGAATCTCCCATTAATAGATAACATCTGTGCATATGCAAACAGGTATGGTAAGAAAGTTTAATGCTACTTTGTCTTTTTACATTTTTGTTTTATATGATTATCTTGGACTCTCTTTTCTTTCTCCATACCCTATCTGTCAGTGATCTCATTAGTTTGCATGGGTTCAGTTTTCAACTTTATGCAGATAACTGTTGAATCCAAGTAGACCCTTCATCAATGATTTTTTATTGATTATTCTTAAATACGAAACTAGGACAGGTAAGCTTAAAGTTTTTTTATGATTTTATACTCCAGTTAGGTATGCAAAGCTGCCAACTAAACTATCACTTTGTTCAATAGTTTGGAGTTTTATTTTATTTGGATTGACTCGCCTCAGTGTAAAAGAAGAACTTTTTGACATTCTGATTATCAATATCCAGTGAGGCAATAAAATCAGGAGACAAATACTCACATAAGGAATACACTACTGTTTAACAGAGTGTGAAAGACATTCGCTACAGATGGCAGTGGCTTCCAGATTTTCCTGTTTGTGGACGATATTAGGCTGATTTCATCAAGCTCCAGAATACTAGACTTTTCTTGTACATGTTCATGATTTAAAAAAAAAAAAAAAAGAATCGGTCTAATCTACACAGGATAAATCAAATGGCTGAACAATGTCTGTTGTCCAGAATATTGCATAGAGTTGGATAGACATGCCATTTAGGTTGTTGCATCTCTCTTTGTCTGGCTGTGCATATGAACAGTGTGATAGACCCAGAATTAAATGAAAGGAAGAGAAATCTCTGTTTTGCTTTGGGGAAATTGTTCACTGCTTTTGACGCTTTCAGTGTGCTTCTGAAAGTTTAAAAAAGTTTTATTTGAATACTAGTTTTTTCAGTCATGGATTGCACAATCTCTGTAGAATCGAAATTATTGCTGACATTAAGAGCAATGGAGAGTGTATATAAAGAGACTCTGCAATGTCACTAGAGATGACTTGTGCAAGAAGGGACACCAAGCGTAATATTAAACAAATGTATAATCGGTCATGAAAAAACACCAAAGATAACAGATAAACATCCTGATTTCCTCCACTAAAGTTTCATTGTCCATAAAATGAAGGTGATAATGCCTGCTTTACCCCACGACTTTGGGTTGTGTTGAGACCCAAATGAGAAAGAATATGTGAAATCACTTTGAAAACTATGAAGCACTATACAAATGGAAAGGTGTCTGTGATATTTTTGGTATTAACCAAAGCCATAAATGTCCACATCTGCATTACTACAGCAGTGAATTCTAAAAAGTATTGAAGCAGATATGAAATGCTGTGAAATATTGAACGAATAGATATAATTTTGTTTAGTAATATGCAGTACATTTAAATGTCATATATTTACAAAGCAAGTTAGAGAACTTTTTGGTTTAGGATTTATTAGCTACAGAACTTTGAAAATATCGAGTAAGTGTTCTTAGCCAAGCACTACTAATTCACTGCTGTTTCATCCAAAACCTGTTATTAATGCATGACCTGCTTCCTTTATGTATTTCAGTTATCATTCTTATGTCATTGGATTTGTTGTGCCAAATCAGAAGGAACTAACAGAGTTAGCTCGACAAAAAGAACTTAGAGGGACTTGGGAGGAGATCTGTAACAGTCCTGAAATGGAAAAGGAGGTGCTGAAAGTGCTCTCGGAGTCTGCTGTTTCAGGTGAGTGCTGTGTTAAACTCTTTACAGAATTAATGGAAAGTCTGTTAGAAGAAATAGGAAAAATCAGTGTGGTTCTTCTGATATTACACAATATGTTCTTTTTCAAAACTTAAATTATGTCACTATTCTGCTCAAACAACTTCCATGACTCCCTATTTCTATAAGTTAAAATTCAAACTTCATAGCCAATTATTCAGGACATTATTAGTCACATCCATCAGCTCTTCTTTCTTCCTTTCCCCCTTACATTAAATTTTCTTTTTCTTATCATGAACATAATAAATATCATCAAAACCAAGCACTTCCCCACACAAAGAAGAACATAAAAGACTACATATGAAAATGTGAAAACTGTTTTATGCATAGCAAATGTATATTTCAAATTTAACCTGTTCGAACACTGAGCTGTTTGCCTGTTATGTCTTTCTAACCTATTTTTTTTTTTCTTTTGGATATCTCTATCAAATGCTGTATTTTCACAAATAAATATAGTCAAACAAAACTGAGTCTGAAAATGAATGTCCCATGAATATCTGTAACTTTAGTCCATAAAACTCTTCCAAGAAGTGGGGAGCATGATAATAATTGTGTAATTGTATAATTTTTTCTCCTGGTTTTACTCATTTTATTCCTCATCAATTCATATAAAATAACTCCCAGGTTTCTCTGAAGCCATCCGTTTGGTCATTTCTTACAGCTTAGTAATGTCTCACTCTCCTCTTAATTCTTTGCATTCTGGCTTTTGATTTCATTATTCAACTAAACCTGCTCTGTCTAATTAATGATTTATTAATTGCCAGATCTAATGGCCTTTTCTTAAGTCTCATCCTTCTTGATCTCACAGCAGCCCTTGGTGGTCTTTGCAGACCACCCACTTCTCTTTAGTACTTTCTTCTCTAGGTTTTCATGACACAGCTTTCCTCATCCTCTTCTTATCTATTACTCCTTGTTTTCCTTTGCTGGATCTTCATCCAGGTCATGCTGTGAACTGTGGCTGTCCCCCAGGTCTCTGGCATGGATCCTTTTCTTCATCTATACTATTACGCTTGGTGATCTTATTGTCCCATGTATTCAGTTATGCTGATGATTCTCCAATCTACTTACACAGCCCTGACCTCTCTGTTGACCTCCATTTTTACATCTCTTAAAGCTTATTGAACATTTCCAGCTGGATGTTTTGTAGATATCTTAAATTTATCATGTCTAAAACTGAATCCATTACCCTACCCTTTTCCAAACTTTCCTATTACTTTTTTTTTGTTTTGTTTTGTTTTGTTTTTGTTAGGCAGTGGGGTTAAGTGACTTGCCCAGGGTCACACAGCTAGTAAGTCTTATGTGTCTGAGGCCAGATTTGAACTCAGATTCTCCTGACTCCAAGCCTCTATCCACTGTGCCACCTAGCTGCCCCTTCCCTATTACTCTTGATGTTGTTTTTTTTGTTTTGTTTTGTTTTTTTAATTTTTTTATTTTTAGGCAATTGGGGTTAAGTGACTTGCCCAGGGTCATACAGTTAGTAAGTGTCAAGTGTTTGGTCTGAGACCGGATTTGAACTCAGGTCCTCCTGATTCCAGGACCAGTGCTCTATCCACTGTGCTACCTAGCTGCCCCATCCCTATTACTCTTGAAAGCATCACCATCCTCCCAGTCACTGAGGCTCAAAACCTAGGTGTCATCCTTAACGGTTCACTTCTATCTCCCTGAATCCAATCTGTTACCAAGTCCTGTCAATTTTACCACCTTCACATCTCTCCCATAGGCCTCCTTCTCTTCTCTAAAACTGCTGCCATCCTAGGGTGCAACCTCATCACCTCATGGCTGGACTGTTGCAGCAGTCTACTGGTTGGTCTCCCCACACCAGTACATCCTCTACTCAGCTGTCAAAGTTATCTTCTTAAAGCACTGATCAGACCACATTACCCCTTCTTGTTAATAAACCCCAGAGGTGTCCAATTGCCTCCAGAAACAACAGTGAAATCCTCTAGTGGAGATTTAGAGTTCTTCATAAGCTGACCCCATCTTTCCAGTCTACCATGCCGAGTACTCCGAGATCCAGTGAAACTGTTTACCTCCTTGTTGTGTAAACAAGGCGCTCCCATCTGCCAGCTTTCTGTTCATTTTCCCAGGCTGTCCCCTGTGCTCGGATGCATCCTCATCTGTGCCTCCTGACTTAGTGTCCCACCTTCTGTAGGAAGCTTTTCCCAGTCTCCTTTAATGCTAGTACCTTCTTTCTGTTGATTATCTACTATTTAGCCTGTATATTTCTTGTATGTGCCTAGTTGTTTGCTGTCTTTTACCTTTTTTTGTATCCCCAGTACTCAGCACAGTGCCTGGCACACCCAATAGGTGCTTCATAAACGTTTATTAACTGACATTATATATTCATTTATTTTACGTTTATTCAGCTATTTCTCAATTAATGGTAATATCCACTTTATTTCTGGTTATTTGCTATAACCAAAAGTACAAATATTCTTGTAGCTATATGGATCCTTTCCTTTTTTCTTTTGATTTCTTTGGGGTATATACCTAATAATATTATTGCTGGGTGAAAGGGCCCTCTTCTTTTGAAATTTGTTCCCTTACAATAATATTTATCTCTAACAGAACTTTTCATGATATTTGAGTAACCCGCGAGAGGAAATGGGCTTTGTTAAAAAACATTGTTACTGGTATTAACAATGATTTTTTAAATGGGGGCTAACAGATACACATTGTTAATGGGCATTTTTTATGCTTTTGAATTTTGAAACTTTTTTTTATGTCATGGCAGCAGGTCTGGAAAAATTTGAAATTCCAGTAAAAATTCGTTTGAGCCCAGATCCATGGACCCCCGAAACCGGCCTGGTGACTGATGCCTTCAAACTAAAACGCAAAGAACTTAAAACACATTATCAAGAGGACATTGAGCGAATGTACGGAGGGAAATGATCATTTTCTTTTTGCACCTGTTTGCTACAGTGAGCTCAGATCAAATAGGAAAATACTTGAATTGCATGTCTCAGTCTTTGAGACAAATACCATTCCTCATTTTAAGCCTAAACTGTTATTTCTCATGACATCACCATCTTTAACTGACAGGATTAGTAAAATTTTAAGACAGCAAACTTGTGTCTGTCTCTTCTTTTTTTTTTCACCCCCAATTTACTTCACTCCCTATGACTATATATTTGTCAGTTTGTGGATTTTCCTGAATCATATTGGGGAAGCAATGATTTTAAAACCTCAGATTTTTAAAAATGATTTATATATCCTGTATAATGTTCAGTTTGTAACTTTTTAAAGTTTGGTTGTATAGAGGGATAACTAAGAAATATTAGAAATGGTTACTTTGGGGGGCCTTTTTTACTTACAGTATTTAAAAACAAAAAGGATATTGATGTGAAATTATGTAAATTTCAAATACTTATGAATCAAATCATTGTTGAACAGAAAATCTGATTTGTTGTTGTGTAATTATTGTCTTGTATGCATTTGAGAGAAATAAATATATCCAGGCTTTTATGATTTAAGAGATCAACACCTTGTGAATATGTGCCTGACCGTTTCTTCTTTAAATATTTAATTTTAAAATGGAAAATAATGAAATTTGGTTGTGGCACTGTATATAATGAAACAATACTACAGGTCATTCTTTATTAATTCAGAAGATACTTAACATAGCAAGTGTAATGACAGTAACTCTCCTAAAGGTTTTCCTTCAAGAAAATTTTATTCAAATGTTGAAACTAGGAAGACACTGAAACTGTTAAAGGAAAACAGCTCTAAAGGTTTGACAAGGTATTTTTTAAAGGTGAGAGTTTAAAAAGCCAAACATCTTTTGTCTGCATCAGCCTTAAACACATTCACATTTCTATATTTTGCTACACAAGAATCATTGAAAACTGTTTTATCTCCTAGCTGTAGTCCATATGGCTTATTTCTTGTTGTTAATTTAGGATTATTTTCTTGGATATAAATTTGCACCAGGTTGTATTTATTTTACATGATACATGTTGTTTGGATATTTGACTTAAGTCCTTCTTGTAAAGAAGTCTTCAACTTCCCTGTTTTGCTAATTATAAATGTTTTTATCTTGAAAGTTGTGAATATGATATGAATAAAAATGGGCCATCTGGGATTGAAGAAAGTGTTCTCATTAAGGTTATATGATAATTTAGAAGATATTCTTCTTATTCGCCTTATATATGAGAGAAGTGTCAAGATTTAGTTTGCAGGTTTTTCTGTATCACTAGACATTCACTCTTCTTGAATCCTAAAATGCTGCCTGTCTAATAGGTAAGTCTTTTGAAGTGCTTTGGATTTAGAAAACATTACCTAAAGAATTGGAGAATATGGTATCAAAGGTGATCACACAAATTGAAATGAACACAAATCAATGCTTTTTAATTTTTAGGCACTGTTTTCAGCAACACCTTACATGAAATATTTTGTACCTATTAACATAAAAGCACAGATTGCATCTTGGCTTCTTTAGGTATAAAAATAAAGGCAAAGATATTGGATATTTGGCCCTTGGGTAAGATTTTTGAATGTTGAGAGGACCTAAGACTAAATGGATGTTTGTTGCTTGGTTGGAAGGCTTTGGTTGCATCACAAAGGTATCACACTTGGAGAAATAGATATTTCTTTTTTGGCTTCTTATTATCATGTATTTGCATATTTCTATCTGCCATAGGTGTTTTCTTGATAAAGTTTAGAACAATTACCTGGAAGTGTTTTTTTTTTTTTTTTTACAAGTGAGAAAGGAATTAAAGGGATGAGTACTCTTGAAGAGAAACAGGAAGGCCTTTCTACATCAACATTAATATATGAAGTAGAAAGTCTTGGGATTTTAGGAAAGTGGAGATTAGAAACATTTAAATTACCAAGCTTATAGCTTACATTTAACATGGCACAAGGATTAAGAAGAATAAGAAAATGTAGATTTGCAGCAAATGGAATAAAAAACAACTTATAAAAAGAAACGTAGTTCACATGCTATTTAGAGCCACGGTTTTGGTTTTGGGTTTTGGTTTTTTGACCCCATAGAATAAAATTCCCACAAAGGGAGTAGTTTTCTAATTTGGGATTCTGTTGCACTCCACAATATGCTTTCTTCCAGGAAGAAAGGTAGAGTTTAGGTTACAAAAGATTCACCAATTAGATAATCAAATTAGCATGTATTTCAGAACTGAATTGAAAAGTATTTTTCTTTTTCCTTCCAGAAGCAGCTAATGAGATTTAGCTGTCTTCATTATCTACCTAGTTTCTTATTTGTTGATATGCTTAAAGTTGAACATTTGTTCAGTCCACCAAACCAGAGCCAGATACCTATGACCCACAGTAAAACAAGAATGTTGAGACTAAGTAAATAGAACAACTTGCCATTAGGAAAACTAAATAACTTTAAAATGTTTTATTGTGAGAGATACTAAGTTAATTTGGTGACAAGACGGGTAGGAAAGGAAAGAAATCAGTTATAAAGTGTTTCCTTAGCTTTGGCATTGTTTCTGAAAAAAAAAATACATATTGAACTGTGTTAATGTTAGAAGACTTAGTTTCAAGAGAATAGAGAGGTCTTCTGGAATTAATTGGGAAAATGAGATGTCTGAAGAGTTCTCACAAGTTTGTTGATGCAATAATCTCCACAATTTATAGAAGATAAGATGTGTCCACCAAGGAAGCATTTTTCTGTTAGTAAAATAGTTTGCTGAAACAGTAAGCAGTGCAAAATTGAATCTATGGCATTAAGTGATGTCAATTCTCTACGTAATAATCTTTTTAAAATGTCGACTTGATAACCTCTATAAAATCCCATGGAACTTGTCAATTTTTCCAGTACCTGCCAGCAAGAATAGGGCAGCCTGGCATACTTTTTCGTATTTGCTGCAGAAATTCACAAACTTATAAACATTTTTGTATTTGAACTCTTAGAGACCCTGTGATGCAACTTTTTTTTAAAGCTGTGATGTGTGTTCATTTTCTTGGGCCTGTAAGAAAGTTGTACACATCTGTGTTTTATATAAAGTGGTCCACTTTTAAACAGTGTACATATTGGACCATGCTAAAAATGTAACTGAATGACCAGTTGTATATTGTAATTGGTTATTTAATGTAAACTCATTTTCAATGTATTCTTGGTTGTCGCTCTTACCTGCCTGAAAAAAGTGTATATCAAAGAGTTATGTTGTATGGATTATTTATTTGTAATTGGACAAGTTTCAAGAATAAAGAAATGTAAAATATGTTTCTCAAGTTAAACCCTGCATTTTTTACTTTATTGGGTGCTTCTATATTATCTTAAAAAGACTTTTCCTGACAACTAACGCTTTAGAATACATCCTTGAATATTATTACTTAGAAGCTCTTAACTTTCCTATTGTTTACTGTTCCTCCTCTTTTTTCACAAGTATTCCCTTTGAATGAAAATTATATTCCTTTTATCATTTTAAAAGTATTCTGTGTTGTAAGTCCTATAATGTTTTACATTCTAACCATTTAATTCTTTCTCTTAATGCTGCTTCTTCCATTTTTTCCTTATGTGCATCTCATTTTGTTTAGAGTCTCAAAAAGCAGTACTTAAGTAAGAACATTTTCAAATGAGTGCTGGTTACTAGTCTTGTACACTTACAGTCTTGTTTAAAGAGATTAGACATGACATTACTAAAATTTGAAATACTGGTACTGAGATTTGTGCTACTTAGACCGTTTGTTTAGAGCATGATCTTTTTGTATGTAACTGAAATAAAGCTTTGGGGTGGGGGTCAGTCTTTGGAAGACCATGGCTATGACAGTATTTGAATACAAAACATTTATCTTTGGACAACAGTTGACATTGAAAACTGGTATTAGGATTTTCCTGACAGCACCATTTAGCTTATTAATTAGACTAATTGATCTTTGTATAGACAAAATGAGATGGAGAAGGTTGGTTATGTAAACATAATCCTAACAGTTGACAAATACACTTGTATTTAGTAGCATCGAATTACATAACAAAGGCTAATTTCTTTTTCTTCCTGATAGATGATTGTACACTAAGAGCTAGGTGTGACTTTACAAGTCATTCATTCATACACCTAGATGAAGAACCAGAGATTGACAGCTTGCCTGTTGTCACAAGGTAGTAAATAAGAGTTAGAATTTGAACCCCCTCTAGCATATTTTTCAAATATTTTAACATTCCTTTTTAAAATTTTTGAGTTCCAGATTCTCTCACTTCAGTCACACCTCTCCTCCCATTGAGAAGGCAAGCAGTTTGATACAGGTTATACGGGTGCAGTTATACAAAACATTTCCATGTTGTTCCTGTCAGTGAGTTAGGGGACTGTCTACCCCACGCATGTGAAGACTTCCCCCAGTGTGATGGGTAGATGAGAACAATTTGTTCCAGTGGCAATGAAGGCAGCTGAAGCAGGCACTGTGGAGTGGTTAGAGCTTGGTATTTCCCTATTAATCATGTTATGAAAGAAAGCCCCTCCAAAACAGAAGTCCAAACATTCTTAGATTTTGACTTTTTAAAAATACAATTTTATTTTTAATTGCAAATTCTCCACTCGTGAAGACAAGAAAAATAAAACCTGTTACAAATATATAGTCATGCAAAATAAAATTTTCCATTAGCCATGTTCTCTACACTGTGCCCCCCCCCCCCCAAAAAAAAGGCAGGGAAAAGAAAGAAAGAGATGAAAATGTTTTAATCTGCACAGTTTATGCTTAACCTCTTCTGAAGTCCATCTCTTCATTATCTGTTTCATGGTGAGTCCCTGGAATTGTAGTTGGTCATTGTGTTCATCAGAATTATTAAGAAGTTGACTATAATACTGTATAAATTACTATATTGATTTCCTGGTTCTGCTCACTTCACTCTGCATCAGTTCCTATGAATCTTCCCAGGTTTCTCTAAACCATTCCCTTTATCATTGTTTACAGTACAACAATATTCCATCACATTCACCTGCCATCACTGACTGGTTCAGCCCTTCTCCAATTGATGGGCATCCCCTCAATTCCCCATTTTGGGGAGGGGGCTAGGCAATGGGGTTGACTTGCCCAGGGGCACACAGCTAGTAAGTGTCAAGTGTCTGAGGCCAGATTTGAATTCGGGTCCTCCTGACTCCAGGGCCAGTGCTCTATCCACTGCACCACCTAGCTGCCCCATAACAGCTTTTTTTTTTTTAGGCAGTTGGGGTTAAGTGACTTGCCCAGGGTCACACAGCTTCAATTCCCCATTCTTGGCCACCACTAAAAGAGTCACTGTAAATATTTTTGTACCAGTGGGCCATTTTCTTCTTTCCTTCTCTAACGCTGAATCCAGCTCTTTCCATGATTCCAGTGTTCTTTTTACATTTACACCAAAGGGGCAGCTAGGTGGTGTAATGGATAGAGCACCAGTGTTGGAGTCAGGAGTACCTGAGTTCAAATTTGGCCTTAGACACATAACACTTACTAGCTGAGTGGTTCTGGGCAAGTCACTTAACCACAATTGCCCCCCCCCCCCCCCAAAAAAGTTTCCATTTATGGAAATTTTGTTTCTTTTCTGAATTGTTACTAGTTTTTTTTTTAAAAAGTAGTTGCTGAATTTTACTTTCACATTGTAATTGACCATTGATCATAATTCTGTTGAATAATGAACTTTTTTTTTTTTTGGCTATTTTAAGATTTTAAGGTCTACCTTTCTCATGCTTTGGGCTTTTCTATTTCAATATCCTCTTGCAAACCATCAGAGTTATATTCTTTGAAAGTGGAAGCTGGGGCTACTTGACCTAGACCATGGCTCTTGGCATTTCAAGTGAGGTCATGAAGACTACAATTTATCTCTGTTCCCTTCCTATGCTCCAAAATTTGGTTAGGGTCACCTAACTTCTGTATGGAGACGCTCTAACTGGTCTCAATTGCTTGGGGCCAAGGCATGTCGTTTTTATCCATACAATTATTTCATGGAATGTCTTTTTGAGACTCCCCTATCCCCAACTCAGGAAACTTAATTTCTCCGTAATGTGTATGTGTTTATTTTGGGGACTAGAAGTTATTTAATAATGACAGTTGATTGATTAGAGTAATGTTTTTAGTCACACATAAAAACTTGGAGAAGGGTTAGCTAAGTGACAAAGTGGACAGAGTGCTGGATCTGTAGTCCGGAAGACTCATCTTCCTGAGTTCAAATCCTACCTCAAACACTAGCTGTGTGACCCTGGGCAACTCACTTTTCCCTGTTTGCCTCAGTTTCTTCATCTGTAAAATGAGCTGGAGAAGGAAATGGCAAACCACTCCAATATCTTAGCCAAGAAAACTCTAATTGGGGTCATGAGTTAGACCTGACTGAACAACAATACTTGAAGGTTTATCTCTATGCACTATTCATTGAGCAAAATCCAACATGTATTTTTAAAAAATGTTTTTATTGGTGTTTTTTAAATCATCATACTATCCCTACTATCCCTCTTCTTGCCCATCCTGAGAGCCTTCCCACATGACAAGTATTTTTTAAAGACAAAAAAAAAATCAACACAACTGATCAATAAATTGAAAAAGACTGAAATTATGTGTGATTTTTTTCCCCATTACATCGTTGTAGTTATACTGTGTATTGTTTTCTTGGTTTTGCTTACTTCAGTCTAATAGTTTATGTAGAACTTAACATGTTTTTCTATATTTCTCACATAATGTAATTTTTTTTACAGCACAATAGTATTCTGTTACATTTCATGTACCACAATTTATTTAGTCATTCTCTGATAGATGGGCATCAATTTTTTTTGCATAATTTTTTTTAAACCAATCCTTTGCTAACACTAAGTGCTGCTGTAAATATTTTGGTGTATATGAAAACTTTCTTTTGGTGTATATGAGAACTTTCTTTTTATTAGTGACTTCCATGGGCTATAAGCCCAGTAATGGAGTCTCTGGTTCAAAGAGTATGGACATATTTAGTCACTTTATTTACATTAATTCCAACAAATTATTTTCCAAAATGGTTGTACCATTTTACAACTCCACCAACAATGTATTAATATGCCTATTGTTCCACAACCACTCAAACACTGATATTATCATTTTTTGTCATCTTTGCCAATTTTCAGGGTGTGAGGTGAAACTTGGATTTGATGTGCATTTCTCATTACTAGTGGTTTGGAGCATTCTTTTGTGTGCTTATGAATTCTTTGCATTTCTTCTTTTGAAAACTATTTGTTCATCTACTTTGATCACCAATCTATTGGGTAATGGCTAATACATATATATATATATATTATATAATTAGGTATGTGTATTTAGAATATATTGTGGAATATATTAAAATGTCAATTTCTGCCAGACCATTTTCTAGTTTTCCCAGAAGGTTTTTTAAAAAATTAAATCAGCTTTTCCCTAGGTAATTTATATTTTCCCTTTTATCATTCACTGAGTCACTGAGTTTCCGATTCTCCTTTATATGTCTGTTCCATTGATATCTCTCTTTGTCTCTTTTTTTTTTCATCCAGCCAGTCTGGCCTTTTTTTGTTTTGGTAAGGCAATTGGGGGTAAGTGACTTGATCAGAGTCACACAGCTAGTAAGTGTTATGTGTCTGAGACCAGATTTGAACTCAGTTCCTCCTGATTCCAGGTCCGGTACTCTATACAGTGTGGTACCTAGCTACCTTACTCTGTCTCTCTTTCTTAACCAATACTAGATGGTTTTGATGACTGCTGCTTTATGATAAAGTTTGCATTCTGGATGTGCTATTCCCCCTTTATCCCTATTTATTAATTTCCCTTGATATCCTCTATCTTTTTTTACTTTTCCAAATGAATTTTATCATTTTATTAACTTCTATAAAGTATCCCTCAGTAATTTAATTAGTATAGCATTAAAAGTGTAAATTTATTTTGATAGTATTGTTATTTTTATTATATTGACACAGCCTAGAGCACCGAATATTTCTGCAGCTATTTGTTTTTTTAGTTCTTTAAGGAGTACTTTGAAATTGAAATTACATGAATCTGTATGCTTTGGTAGGTCAATCCCCAGATAGTTTATGCATTTTGTAGTTAATTGGAACAGGATTACCCTTTCTATTATTGCTTCTCATGTTTTATTATTATATGGAAATGCTGTTGATTTTTTAAAAATTTATTTATTTTTAGGCAATTGGGGTTAAGTGACTTGCCCAGGGTCACATAGCTAGTAAATGTCAAATGTTTGGTCTGAGGCTGGATTTGAATGGTGTTGATTTTTGAGAGTTTATTTTGTACCCTGCAACTTTGTTTAAGCTGTTAGTTAAAATCTTTACCAATTCTCTAGGATTTTCCAAGTATTCCATCATGTCATCAGCAAATAGGGATAGTTTTTGTACCTCTTTATCTTCATGCCTTTAGTTTATTTTTCTCATCTTGCTGTTGCCATCATTTCCACAACTGTCAAATAATAGTGGGGAGACTGGACATTCTTGCTTCACTCCTGTGTTTGCTGGAAAAGGTTTTAGTGTATTCTCGTTGTATATGATGCTTGCTTTTGGTTCTAGACAGATACTTTTTTATAATTTTTAAAAAGGTCTCTTTATGCTTATGTATTTTGTAGGGTTTTTTAAGCATAAATGTTACTGCATTTTGTCAAAGGCTCTGCATCTATTGAGATAATCATGTAGCTTGGATGTTTTGGTTTATGATATGATTAATTATGTTGACTTACTAATCTTGAACCATCCTGACATCCCTGGCATAAATCCAGCTTGGTTATAATGAACGATTTGTTGGATAAATCACTCTAGTCTACTTGACAGGATTTTGTTTAAAAACTTTTGAGTCAATATTCATTAATGATACTGGCTTATCATTTTCCTTCTGTGTTTTGTTTTTCTCTGGTTTAGGTATTAGGATTATATTTGTCTCATAAGAGGATTCTGCTGCTTTCTTTCTCAGTTTTTGAGAATAATTTGTGAAGTATAGGTACTAATTGTTCTTTAGAAGTTTGATAGAACCTTCCTGTGAAGCCATCAGGACCAGAAATCCCCCTCCCTCCCTACCCCCACACACCCGGTAATTCCTTTACAATGAAATGTTTTGTTTTCTGAAATTGGGTTTTTTAAGGTCTCTATATGGCTTTCTGATAGTTTAGGTATTTTATATTTTTGCAAATATTCCTCTTTTGTGTTCTCAGTTTTGTTAACATATAACTATAATATGTTCTTGTTATTCCCTTTGTTTCTTCTAGTTTTGTTGTGGTTTTACCTTGTTCATGTGCTATGATATTAATTTGATTTTCTACCCTCTTTTTTTAAAAAAAAATTTTTTTTGATGAGGCAGTGGGGTTAAGTGACTTGCCCAGGGTCACACAGCTAGTGAGTGTTATGTATCTGAGGCTGGATTTGAACTCAGGTTCTCCTGACTCCAAGGACAGAGCTCTATCCACCGCTACCTAACTGCCCCAATTTTCTACCCTTTTTTAATCAGATTAGTAAAGGTTTATCAATTTTTAAAGAGTTAGCTTTTAGTTTTGTTTATTGTTTCTATGGTTATTTTGTTTTCAGTTTATTTCTCCAGTTGTTAATATTTCCTCTTTTTTGCTTTTTTTAGGTTTATTTGTGGCTTTTTAATTTTTTTGAAAATGCACATTCAATTCATTAATCCTCTTTTTCTATTTTGTTAATTCAGAATAGAAAATAGTTGAGTTTTTAGGGATATGATTTTTCCCTTGAGGACTGCTTTAGGTATATCCCAGAAATTTTGGTATGTATTTTCATTATTATTCTTTTTTTCCACCCGGATAATTATTGTTTTTATGATTTCTTTTTTGATCTCATTATTTAGGATTTCATCATTAAGTCTCCATTGGTCTGTGTTTTTTCTTTGTGGTCCTTGAACTAATTATTATTATTGCATTGTGGTTTATAAAGCATGTAATTTATTTCTTTTTAAAAATATTTCTTTGTAATTTCACTGTGTCCTAATGCATGGTCAATTTTTGTGAAAGTTCCATGTGGGGCTAAGAAATCTGTATATTCTTTTGCAGTCCCACTTAAAAGACATGTCTTTTAACTCTAATTTTTCCAGCAATTGGTTCAGTTCCGTATTTTCCCTTTTGTTTATCTTTCTGTTAGACTTACCAAAAATGGAGAAAGGGATATTAGAGTCTCCTGTCACCATTGTGTTATATCTTTGTGTAGTTCAATTAATTCTTTTATGAATTTGGATGCTGAGGCATTTGGAAATACACATTTGTTGCTGATGATGGTTTGTTGTCTATGGTTCCTTTCAGTATAATGTGGTTTATTTATCTTGTTTTAATTTTTGAATGTTAACTTTTGTTTTGTCTGCTAATGTGATTGCAGTTCCTGTTTTTTTGGATTCACTCAATGCCAAGTAAATTTTTTTCCCCATATCCAGAGTTTTATTTTGTGTATGTCCTTATGATTTGAATGTATTTCTTTTTTTTTCTTTTTTTTTAGGCAATTGGGCTTAAGTGACTTGCCCAGAGTCACACAGCTAGTAAGTGTTAAGTGTTTGGTCTGAGGTTGGATTTGAACTCAGGTCCTCCTGACTTCAGGGCTGGTGCTTTATCCACTGCGCCACCTAGCTGCCTCAAATATATTTCTTATAAGCAACATGTATGATTCTGTTTTCTTATCTAATCTGTCGTGTTTTTTTTTTACGTTTCATTCAGTTGCTTAATCCATTACATTTAAAGTTCTGAGAGTTAGATTTTATTTTCCCCTATCTAATATTCGTCTTTTCCTCTAATATTGGGCTTTTTTTTTTTTTACAAGTTAGGAATTTTTTTTTTCACTCTTTCACTGTAAACATTAATTACTATGTCTCTTCTTTTACTTTAGCTCGATTTTTAAAAAGATGACCTTATTCCCACTGGTCCTCTTCCCATCACTCCTGATCCCTTCCTCCCATTTGTTACTTTTCCTTTGGAGTTTTCCTTATTAATTTTTTTTTCCTGCTTTTATCTGGTTATTTAATTCTTTTCCTCTTTTTCTTCTTTCAGTCAAGAGGATTCTCCCTTCCTTTTTTCTTCAACTAGTCCTGTTCATTAGTTTTTTTAAGTTTGTGTGTGTGTGTGTGTGTGTGTCCCTTTTCAAGAAGGATTTCTTTCTTTCTCTTCATTTTCCATCCTCTCTGTGTGCTTTAGACCCGAATTCTCTGGCTCAGGACCCCTATTTAATTATTTAATCCCTCTCTAACCTCTGTATTCCATGTGGAATTCAAAACTTCCTGAAATATCCATTGTGGGCCTTCCCCTCTAGGCAGTTTATGCTACTGTCTTGTAGAGAGATGAGCTCAAGAATTCCCCTTTTCCATTGTGTCTCACTCCCAGAGCAACGTGACAGAGAGAACATTGCCCCACGAGCACAAGATTCCTTTCTAGACTCCCCAGACCCTGTTTTTTGTCCTCATTGTGACTCCAATCCCTTGACCCCTTAGTTCTGTTCCAGGCCATCTCTCCTGCGCTGATTACATTCTCCTTCCCCTTTTGGACCTCTCAGGCGACCAGTTCAACTCTACTTTCTGCTCTTGAATCTCTTGTCCTCATAAGCCTTAGCCCTCGGTTTACTCTTACCATCTACTGCCTTCATGCCTACTCTTGTAAGGCTGAAGGAAGCTTTAGAGTATCACAGAGCCACTGCAGTTTTATGTTTTGTAAACTCATCTGGTACTTCACTGCTGCAAGGCAATCTTTTTACACCTCCCTAATTGATTCATTTCCTCCCCAGAGCAGTTTTCCCACACCTTTTCATCCTTCCTCCAGCCTCTCATAGCTCCCCTCTCCTCACCCTCTCAACTGAGAACTTTGCCTCATTTTACTGAAAAAATGGAGGCCATTTGCTGAGAGCTTCATCCATCCTCTTCTACTCATATCTCGCCAGACTTTTGCCGCTGTCTCTCTGACATCACTCCCATCTGACATAATGAGGTGACTTTTCTCCTTAACAAGGTAAACTCCTCCACGTGCACAAGTGATCCTAGCCCATCTGTCTTCTTCATCAGACTGTCCCTTCTCTCATTCCAACACTTTCATCTCTCTTGATTCTCTCCCTATCTATTGGCTGCTTCCCTACTGCCCGCAAATGCCCACAAATGAACGAAAAACCATTAAGTGTTTGTTTTGTGCCCAGTACTAAGCAAGATAGTCCCTGTAAAACTCAAGGACCCTATGTCCAAAGGAAGGCAACACATAGTTGGGAAAGAGAGGGGAAGACTTACAAGCACAATAACATGGAATGAGGGGTGGGACCTTCAATTCTAGTGTGAGGAAGAGGATAGAATTCATTGAGATGGCTGGGCTGTGGCATGATGGCCTTGACTCAGGGTGAGATAAAACAAAATCTCATCAATCAGATCCCAGAATATATGGGTTGGTAGTCATTAAATAATTTTTTCCTGTCAAGTGACTTTATTTAGTTGGGACTCTTCTCAAGCCTTTATTAAACTTTCCTTTCCAGAACTTCTTTCTGTTTTATGAAGCTATCTAGTTTATAATCTTCTACCATACACCTCCATAAAAATCTTATAATTGATTTATATTGTAACTGGTGGTGCTCTTGTCTGCCATAGCCCCAAAAGATTTACAAGAAAGCACTTCCCTTGATTCTTTCAAGAAATAGTGATGGGGGACAGCAATGGCTGGGGAACAATATATATAATTTTAAAGTTAAAAAAAAAGGTGGTTTTTTTTTTTAATTCTTTATTGTAAGGAATTTTTTTGGGGGGGGAGAGTTGGGGAAGGTTATATTGGGAAATCTAGGTGATATAAAAATTGTGAATGCAATATTATTTTTAAAAATTGTTCACAGAATCCATGATTTGTAATCAAATGTAGCCCCCAATTATAGACTTGGTGAAATGGGTGTGATTGAGTAATGGGAGGCTTTTGGGTTGTAAAAGAGCACCAGGGAGCGGGAGAGATGATGGGAGAGGAAGCACCAAGCTTAATATCTTGGAGATAAGAAGTGCCTTATGATGATAAATTCTAGGGTATAGTCATGCCGTGCTGTGTGATTGATGTGGAATGAAGGTAGAGATAAGCACGGTCAAGGAGGAACAATGTGGGCAGGTATGTAGCTTTTCTTCAACATAGATGTTGAAATTACCTGGGATGACGGCAAGGAATAGGAAGAAAAGAAGAAAGTGGGTGCTAGACAAATGGCATTAAAGTAGTACTATAGACCGAGGTCAAGGGATACAAGTTCCCTCTTCTCCTCAATACCACATTTCAAATCACTGCAGTGTCATCCCCCATTCTTTTTATTCCGTATTTATTCCTTATTTATTCTCGGAGGATCCAGCACCAAGTCCTCTGTTTATGACTTTGATCCCAATCTGCCCAGTTGATCCCAATCTGCCCAGAAGCTGACCCCTTTGAAATCTCTCTTGTCCAAATTTTCAACTTCTCCTTATTCACTGACTCCTCTTCTGATGCCTATAAACATGATCATATCTCCTCTACTAAAAAACAAACGAACAAACCCTCATTTGGCTTTATGTTCTCTTCATAACCAACCTCTCAGAAAACGCTGTCAATATTTCAGCGCTTCTGCTTTTTCCACCTTCCACTACTTCAAATAATAATACTTGTTAACGGACCAATGCTGATGTCCCAGGAGCTTTTCGGCTCCTAATGGGAGTAGCCCAAGGATCTGTATTTGGTCCGAAGCTAGTTAACACTTTTATCAGTGATATGGATAAAAACATAGATGGTCATCAGATGTATAGATGACTTTAAGCTGGGAGGGATAGCTAATACACTGGATGACAGAGGCAGGATCCAAAAGGCTAAAACATTGAGATGAATTTAATAAGATGAAATTCAATAGGGATACATGTAAAGTCTTGCTTTTAAATACAAAAAAAAATCAATTTCCCAAGTAGATGAGGGAAGTATGGCTAGAATGGTGGTTGTTCTGGAAGAGATCCATGTTTTTTAGTTAACTGCAAGCTCAATATGATTCAGTTGGTATAACGTAGAATCCAAAAGAACTAAAAGGATCTTCTGCTCCCTTAAGAGATGCCAACTTCCCAGCCATGGGGAGATGATAGTCCTACTGAACTTTGCCCTCATCAAATCTTATCTGGAATATTATATTAAATTCTGGGTAAAATGATTTAAGAAGGACATCAGTAAGCTGGAGATAGCTATTCTCAGCAATACAGTGATCCAAGACAATTCTGAAGGATTTATGATGAAAAATGCTATCTCTCTTTACTTCTTTTTTGTTTGTTTGTTTGTTTGTGTTTCCTTTCACAACATGACTGCCATGGAAATGTTTTGCATGACTGTACATGTATAAGCTGCATCAAATTGTTTGCCTTCTCAATGAGGAGAAAAGTAGAGGGGGAAAGAAAGAATTTGCAACTCAAAAAATTTATAAAGAAGAATGTTAAAAGTTGTTTTTCGTGTAATTAGGGAGAAATAAAATATTAGATAAAAAAAAAATAAGCTGGAGAGTGACCAGAGGTGGGCAGCCAGATGGTGATGGTGAAGAGTTGTTTAGCCTGAAGAAAATAAGACTTGCAACACTCCTTTTCCTCATTCCTTCCTTATCTCTGCCAAGGGTGCCATCATTCTTGCAGTCACTCAGGTTTGCAACCTAGAAATCATCTTCAATCTTTCCTCTTATTCACTCCCATAGCTTAAAAAAATTGATAGCTTTTGGTTTTTTTATCACTTTTATTTCCTAATATTCCCTTCTCCTCCTTCTCTCCTAGAGAGAGCCATCCTTTATAACAAAGAATTGAAAAGAGGGAAAATCATTTTAGCAAAACTAACCAATATACCAGCCAAATTTAACATTATATGCAATGTTCCCGACTCATAGTATCCTGCTTATGCAAAGAGAGAAAGAGATGCCTTCTCGTATCTCCTAATTAGGGTCAGACTTGGTTACTATTATTTTCACAGCATTTAGTTTTGATTTTTTGGGGGGGGGAGGGTAGCTATTTCCATTGGCATTGTTGAAGTCATTGTGTATATCGTTTTCTTGGTGCAACTCATGTTGTGTCTCATTGCACATATGTCTTCCCTTCCTCTCACCCCCTCATCTCCAATATCTAACCATTCACCAGGTTTTGTGTGTTCTACCCCCACAACGTCTCACAACTATCTCCTCCCTATCTTCAGCACAACTGCCCCAACTAATTCAGGTTCTCAACCCCTCTCTCCTGGCCCGTTGAAGTAGCCTCTTCATTGCTCTCCCTCTCCCCCCTCTAATCCATCCTCCACAAAGCTGCCAAATTGATCTCCCTAAAGCCCAAGCCTAACCTTGTTACTTCCCTGCTCCAGCAGCTTCTGTGGCCCTTTGTTGCCCCTAGATAAAATACAGATTCCTTTCTTTGTCATTTAAAACCATTTACAATCTGGATCAGCCTATTTTTCCAGGCTAACTACACATGACTTCTTCACCAAACTAGTCCACTTTCTATTCCTAGGTGTGTTATTACCCATCATGCCTTTGTGTCTTCATACAAGTTGTCTCTCATACCTGGGATGTTCTTACACCTGCCCTTTTGACTCCTATGTTAAGGCTCCTTCAAGTGTCACCTCCTGCAAGATTCCTTTCTAGACTCCCATAGTTGTTAGGGTTATTCTCATCATAAAAATTACCTTTTGTATTTTGTATCTATCTTATATTGACTTAACTGTGAATGTCTTTTATTCCCTAGTAGAATGTAAACTACTTGAGGGGAGGGATTGTTTAGCTTTTGTCTTTTTTATTTCCAGGGCATATTGTAATTCCTAGCATTGTACTTCAGTTATGTTTGACTCTTTGTGACCCCATTTGGAGTTTTCTTGGCAAAGATACCAGAGTGCCATTTCCTTCTCCAGCTTATTTTACAAATGAGGAAACTGAGGCAAACAGGGTTAAGTGACTTGCCCCAGAGTCACACAGCTAGCAAGTGTCTGAGGCCAGATGTGAACAGAGGTCTTCCAGACTCCAGGCCTGGCGCTCTGTGTATTGCACCACCCAGCTGCCCTTAGTTCCTGGCATAGAGAAGCTAAATTCGTGCTTTTTGATTGACTGATAAAGATAAATGGCATATATTTCAAATGGTGAGAAGCAGAGATAAAGGTCCACAAATCATACTAGGCAGTGAGAAGAAGTTTATGCTATTTCTCTTCTATAGGGTTGGCAGATGTTGGACAAACATGAGGCCTTTTTTTAAATTTCATCTTCATTCACCTACTTGTCTAAATCATACCCATCCTTATAGTACCTGCTAAATCTCCATTTTATTCATGTAATCTTCCCTTCCAGTCTTTGATTGATCTTCCTATCCCCTTGAATTTAAAAGCTAACATAAAACATACCACTTAATTATAGGCTGTGTTAAATTGATTTTGGATGTTTCGAGGCAACTGTCTTCTTTCCAACTATATTGTAAGTTCTTTGAGGGCAAGGGTTATGACTTATGGTTTCTTATGTTTTCCATGGTAACTAACATTCAGTAAAGGCTTTTTTTGAGAGGAAGAGCAATTGATCTAAGTGGATGGCTCCCCTGGTCCAAAACTCTTGTAAGTGAACTGTCATAGCTTTATTCCTTGGGTTTTTTAGGCTTTTTAGTCTTCAAGAATTCATTTTAAAAATGAAAATCCCTATAGGAGGAGGTTGTACCTGAAAATGTTATTAGCTAACAATATCAGTTATCAGGAACTTGTTATCAGGTAAGTTAATTTATGAGGCTTAATGTTCAGTATTCAAATACTGAAATGCTTTGGTGACCCCATCAACATGGACATTCCCTTTAATGTTGATTGAAACCTATCCATGCTTGCCCATCATGTGTGACTCTTCCCCATGTCTTTTCAGAAGTTTGCCATAGGAGGTATATCCAATGATTTGGGGGCCTTACTTGATTTCTTCTAATGTTGTAAATGTAACCTGAGCCCAAAGCCCATTGATATGGGACTTTCTCCTTATTGGTGATCAATACCCCATGCCTTTGTGAGGATCAGGACAGAGTTGGCAAGAGCAAGAGACGAGAGAGATTCAGGGTCTTCTAGCCTCTATTTTCAAGAGAGAAGATGCTCACAATGCCATCTTCACTTTTGGTTGTTAAAGGGAAAAACAGACTCTGGAAAGAAATCAGTGTAAAAGGAGGTGGCAGTCTCTATGATGTCTCTGTCCCCAGCTAGAGACTCTGGAGAATTTTCCTCTTGAAGGAGATCTGGGACTTTCTCTCTTGATTGAGCTGAGTTATCTCGCCCCTAAGGGGAGAGCTTCTTCACTATATTTTGGCTGGTATATAGTCTTATTGTATACTTTCTCTGACTTCTCTTTTGCTGTTGATTTAGATAAACATGTTTCTTTACTATTTGCTATGCGTGTTCACTGGGGAACTGGCGTTTGGTGGGAAAGAAGTCAAATGTTGAATACAAAGCTTAGGGTTCTTCTTCCTCATTAATGAATAGCAAGGGGTCTATGGGATGTTCCTGGAGGACTAGTACCTTTGGTGTGAGCTGAACCCTTTCCAGGGCTGCTCATTCACCTTTGGTGTCCATCTCTGGTCCTGCTCTCACCTGTGACTCTAGGAAGCTGTAGCATGTGCAGTGGCCACACACTGTAAACCATTTTGGCAGACAAGCTAAACCAGGTTGAGGGTAACCAGAAGCCTTCACCATTGGTGAGTTAGGGGGATGTCTAACCCAAGCATGTGAAGACTTTCCTCTGGTGGAATGAGCTGTTGTTCCAGCAGCCACGAAGGTGGCTGAAGCAGGTACTGTGGAGTGCTTAGAGCTTGGTCAGACAGAATGGAAAACACCAAGGTCATCCCTCGCATCCCAGGCCATCACTAGTTGTCTTGAATTTTGTTCTGCCACTGGATTTCTATTACCATGAAAGACAGAATGAGGCTGACAGCTCAGTGCAAATCTATCTCACTTAGATCCAATTCACTCACGAGTCAAAACATCACTTGTGATGACCTTGGTCCTCTTTGGAAACAGACAAACAACAACACCAGTGAACAACAATCAGAAATTTGGCTTGAACCTTAAAGCTAAATCCTTTAGATTAACACTATTTAATGGAGCCTCTCCATTACTCTCTGGGATTTTTAATGTTAATTTGTTTGAGACTCTATGGTTCTATTACTCTCATCCATACAAGGATATCAAAAGATGGACCTTTGTTTCAGGGAGAAGTTTGGGATCACGAAAACAAAACAAACAAATCAAAACAAAAAAATTTGCAATTTCCTAAAGTCAGTTTAGTTCTGTCCAACTTGCTGTCAATTTGCAGTATTTACTTAAAAATATATTTATTGATGGATGAGCTTTATAGATTGTCCATCCAACTTCCTGTTGTTAGCTAAGCAATAAGCAATGTTCATCCACTTGGTGTTTCCTAAGTGGACAGTAAGACCAAACTCTTTAGTATGATTGTAGGGACATAGGTGTAGAGCTGGAAGGGACCTTAGAGGTCATCTAATACATTTTACATCCAGGGAAACTGAGGTGCAGAGAGATTAAGCGACTTGTCCAGGGTCATGCAACTAGTGTGTGAAGAAGAATTTGATCCCATGTCTTCCTGACTAAAAGGCCAGTACTCTATCTACTATATTATAATGCCTCTCTTTATGGACTTGATTTGGGAGGATGTAAAAAATAAAGCCTATGTAAACATATGCTTTTATTTTAAAATAATAACTTAACAGATGGAAGATGACAGCAACCTGTGAGCAAGAAGGAGATGTATGTTAGAGGGAGGGATACCTGGGAATGGAGAGACTTTGGTAAAGAAGCAAGGAGCATTGTGGTCTAACAGAAAGAGCAAGGATTTAATTAGAGTATGAAGACATGGTTTAAAATCTATAAATATTGATGTGACTTTTGGCAAATCACTTTCCTTCTGAGCTTCAGTTTTCTCATCTGTAAAATAAGGGGATTGAATTAGATGATCTCTAAGGGCTCCTTTCTGCTTGACCATTCTATAATTTTAGGTAGGGAGGTCAACTATACCAAAGAAAGTGCCTCCTACTTCACAATTTTACTTGGGGCTAGTGCTGACCACGTGCCCTGTCTGGCATGAGTACCATGAATTTCTGACCCCAAGTTTCCACTTAGGCACTGTGAGGAAATAGTTGAACCTTTGGAAGAGGTTGAGTGCAGGAAGTCTTACCCTGGGGCAGATTTCTCTACTGTCCATCTGGTTGAGGACCAAGATGCCCCAGACTCAAAGCCACCTTCCTTTCATAGAGAATAGGATGATCCTGTTAACTGAAGGGATCACTGACCATTTCAACTATTAATGTCAATGGGGAAATATGGAAAAAGACAACTTTGATAATAAGTTAGTATACATACATACATACAGTAAAATAGTAATAAGTTAGAACTTTTCTCAATTTAATAAAAGTTGGCAGTGATCTATTAACTTAACCAAAGAGTTCATGGATAGATAAGAAGGGGTCTGTGAACTTTAACAGAGAAAAAATCCATCCTTAGTTTCACTAATCTTTGATTTCTTTTGTAATCTTATATATTTTATTTTATGTATTTGTAAACATTATTCCTAGAAGGAAGGCATCCATAGGCCTCACCAAATTGCCAAATGGGTTCACATCACAAAAAAACTTAAGAACCTCTAGAGAGTGCCTTGTAGTTTCTGAGTTGACTATCAGCCGGCATTCTGCTCGACGTGTTCCTTTCTCTGTGCAACACTGTCAAATCTTTCAGAAGATGACAATATCTCCTCTTGCCACTAGAGGGCAGCCAACACCCATCTATTCCTTTCAATGGCAGCTGGGAGGGGGTCTTTCACTTTTAGCTGCTAAGAACACCTTTCTCCTCTCTTCTTATGCTGTGACTTTCTGAGATCACAGTTAAAGGATGATTGTTGGTATTAAGATTAATATTTAAAATAGCAAGTACCTCTATTATCTTTGTTCAATTACCATTTGTAATTCCCTTGGAATAATTTTCTCTCAATTTCTCTTCTCCCTTTTATCCCAGTGAATCAGGGACCATTTCTCCTCTTCTTGGTGTATGTATAATGGTTATGTACTTCATTGCAGAAGCAGTAAAAAAGATACCTTAAATCCTGTACCTTTTTAGCAAATGTCCTCATCCCTGATGTTTGACAGTAACCAGTCAAGAAGCATTTATTAAGCACCTACTGTATGTCAGGTAGACACTGTAAGCAATGGATATACAAAGAAAGGTTAAAAAAAAGTCCCTGACCTCAAGAAGCTTATATTCCAATGGCTAGAAGGGACTTTATAATGCTAATTCTGACTTTTTAATAACACAGTGGAGGTCTTAGTGCTATTTGCTTCCATATCTTTTGTCCACTTTACTGGGCTCACTACTGAATAATCTCAATTTTAGCATGTAATAGAAGAAAATAAAGCTATAAAATAAAAGAAAAATAAGAAAAAAAGAAAATAAAGCTAACTCAAGTGGGCTTAATATGGATAGTAAATTTAAAAAATTTAACCCGTATTGAGCTCTCTGCTGATGCAGCTGATAGTATCAGTTGTTCAACAATTTTCTACTATCATCTGCTAAAATAGCTCATGGTATGTAACCTTTACTGCCTGTTCAAACAAACTTACACTTATATGTTCTTTGGGGCTTAGAGGTATCACCTTACAATATAAAGAATAATAATAATACTAATAGCTCACGCTTATACAGTGCTTTAAGGTTTGCAAAGATATTTCCTTACTCTGTGAGGTAGGTAACGTGTCTGTCTACATCACTAGAAACAATTGTCCATTCAAAATGTGGCCTTTGTTAAGATTTTATGCCCTAATTCGCCCTGCTTTATGCCCTGCTTTGGATAAAAGTGACCCTTTAGTATTTTACAATAATATTAATATCTCACTGACTAGGTGGTCAAAGGAGGTGAGCAGAGTCAACAAGCATTTATTAAGTGCTTACTACTTACTTTGCTAAGTGCTGAGGGATACAAAGGAAGGGAAAACAGTTTATAGCCTCAAGGAGATTAATTTTTTTTAAATTAAATTTTATTTTTTCAACCAGCAAAAAACTTGCTTTCTCTTCCTCCCTCCTACCCCACTCCTCCAGTTTTAAAGAATGGTCCAAATCTATTTCTGTGCTTCTTTCCTTGAGCCTATAAAAAGGCTATTAATTATATATCAACATAACCTTGTCATCTGCTCAGCTCCCACCTGGGTTCCTCTCTGGTAGATGTGTGGCATAGCTTCCCAACAGGTTGCAATATCCAGCTCACTCCTAGGGGGTACTTAGCCTGCTCACGCCTAGAATCACCTCATTTTCTCCACCTCCATCTCTATATATGCTTTTTGCAAACAGCATTGGCTAAGTTGAGGGTTTATAGAGGGCAAGGGCTACTAATTTTGGGGTGTGTGTATGTGTGTGGCATGGATCCTGTGGCAGCCTTGTGAAGCCTATGTACTCCTCAGAATGATGTTTTTAAATGCATAAAATAAGATACATAGGATAACAAAGGGAAGCAATTATATTGAAATGCAGTAATCAAAATATTTTAAAAAACAATGGGTTAAGGACACTGGATCTAGAAGGAGATGTGATTACTCAAAAATAATTCAAAAATAGAAAAGCTTTGACTGTAGGGTCCTAATGCTGCATTTGGAATCTCAGTCAAGGGACCGACCCCTCCTCAAACCTTGCTCTTTCCCAACCCTCCACTCATGTGACACAGGCACTCAACATACCTTGGCTGTGTAGTTTATAGAACAAAGTGAAAATGAAAGGGAAAAGCTTAAATGCTTGCACCTAGAGCCTTTCTCCTACCATCTACTCAAACTCCTCCTACTTATCCTCCCACATCATTGGGATGCTAGAGGAAGAGTCCAGAGTCAGCTGGTCTTACAGGTTCTGGAAAGTATTAAGGAAAGTGTTGTGTGTGTGGATATGGGGGGGGGGATCCCTCTCAGAATTTGGAATTATATCAAAGGGCATAAAAGACAAGCACAGTCTTCCACTCACCATGGCCCTGACACACGAGAATCACCTCTGCTGCATTGATCTCCAAAACTGGAGTCTCTGAGTACTGTGAATTTGGGGAGCTCTGGTCATTTCCTAAGCTCCTTCCTACTTCTCTGGTCTTGGTCACCAGCAGACAAAGTTTGGGCCATGAGAGCTTTTTGGCTCTTGCAATCCAACAGCAACAATCCCCAAACCAACTCCCATTCACCTCTAAAATGATTAGCAACTCTAACGCTATTTCCTGCTTGGAGGGTAGTGGTCCCAACTCTCAAACCCAGCCCATTTATAGCAGCTTCTCACCTCCCAGTGCCTGAAGCAGAAACCAGGAAGTCTTAAGGCCACCCATATCTATCTGCCCATGTGCATATCTCATCTTTTTTCTGCTCTTTCTCT
This sequence comes from Vombatus ursinus, assembly GCF_900497805.2. Classification (NCBI taxonomy): domain Eukaryota; kingdom Metazoa; phylum Chordata; class Mammalia; order Diprotodontia; family Vombatidae; genus Vombatus; species Vombatus ursinus. The sequence continues at coordinate 1,261,447 of NW_020954580.1, read as the reverse complement.
GTCCTTGGGAGAGTTTTCCTTCACTTTGTCTCACAATTCTATTTCCCACTATGGGAACATCTAGGATCACTCACTTTCCCACAAAGATGAAAAACAATACAGAAATATCCCCTACATCATCATTGGGGGCATGACTTCACGACTCCCTTGCCCAAGGAATTGAGGAATTTCACTCTAAACTCTGAATGAAGTAAGAATCATAGTATTTTTTTTTTAGAGTTAGAATAAACCTTAGATTTCATAAAGCCCAGTTTTCTTATTCCACAGAACTGAGGAAGGAGTGGGGAGATGACCTACCTTGTGTTGGTGTGCTCTCATACGAAGAACATAGAGTCTGAAAAATATCATTTTCTTTTTAGAACCTATGACCCATAATTGAATTTCTGGTATTTTGGAGATTCTCCAACATACCAATGATAGTGGGATGGAAATGTGAATATGATAGTATAGCATGCAATCAATAAAGCATCAATTTCTAATACTTTACATTCAGACATTTCCCAGAAGCAATTTTGAGAAAGGACAATAGGAGACAATGATATGTTTTTTGGGGGCAGCCCATAAGATTGGATCTAATCCACATATGCCGGGAGTTTGGGGTACTAGGCCACAGGTTACATCTTTGGAGCTATCTCTATGGACTTACAGGTAATTAGGAAGAAGATTTCTTGACTGTCTAGCAGCCCTGGGCATTTTCCTTTCTGAGGAGTAGAAGCTGAGTTTTTTCCCTCTCTTTTCTTTTCCTTTCTCTTATTTTTGTCATTTTGCAATCTTTACTTTTTTGTGTGTGCACATGAAAGCACCAAGGTAGACATGATTCTGGAGAAACTTTGCATAATTATATAATTACATATTGGGAGTGAATGTGCAAGCCTACTCAGCTATAGATGGATTATACCTTGTATAAAATTATTAATTGCTGGAAAGTCTAGAAACTGTATGTCTCGTGGACACACATGCTACACACTGCTACAGACTCCTGGGGGGAATATCAGATGCTTCCTGGGAGGAAGCATTCAGGAAGAAGAGGGTAGCTGCTTTATGGAGGGAATTTCCTGTTATCCCAGCCTCCCCAGGTCCCCAGAGAGCTATAGGACTGAATATAAAGACCAAAGTAGCCTAAGGCAACCTGGTTTTATTTACAGGGACTGCAAATATTCCTTGGCTAGAGAAAGGATTGGTCTGCTTAACAGGGTGGTAAGCCATTGTTTGGGAATTTTGATTATATGGAGATTTCTAGAAATCTAGAGTGATGGGAATTTTGATTATATGGAGATTTCTAGAAATCTAGAGTGATAGGGGTCGAGTTGCCTGTCTAACAGCTTTAGGTGTCTATCTCTTCTGGAGGAGTATAATAAGCTTTGTTGTCCGTAAATATGTTTGGAATAAAAAGAGGGATTCGGCAGAATATCAAGGAAAGGTTGCCTTGTTGGCACGCCCAAGTTTATTTCCCCTTTGAGAGGAGTCTAAACCATAGGGAAATACTTTGAGTCTAGAGAATTGTAGGACCCTGGGGAAAGAAAGAACTTGCTGAAGAGAGAGGAGAATTATATTGATTATTTAAGTGTTACTGTGAGGTTCTTTTTTGGGGGAGGATTTCCCTACCTTGCCCAGGCTAGATGTGCAGCAGTTGTTAATGGACTGTTTGGCATGGAAGCTATAACCTGCTCCATATTTTCAACCCTTCTTTAGGCAGTTTGGTGGCCATCCGTGGACTTAGTATAGCCACTTAATCAGCTTTAGTCCTACTGCAGCTCAGAACCCCCAAACTCAAGTACTTCAGTTTCTCCCCCAGTTTCACATATTACAGGTGTATGCCCCCAACACTTGGCTTACTATGAGTTCTTTATGGGTTTTCTGCCTTTTCCATGGGGTGGAATAAAGGAGTAAATAAAAATACCATAAATAAATCTATGCCTGATATATACTTTTCTGACTTACATGCTTATATAGCATCAGAAGACCCTTTTACCTAGATATTTTACCAAACCTAGACATGAGCTATAGGATCATAGATTTAGAACATGAAGGGATCTTAGAAGTCATTTAGTTTAACTGAAGAGGTGGGGGTTTTGGGGTGCTCCTAGATGCACAGAGAGACCCCAAGATCGTGGGGGGTTTTGGGGTGCTGGGAAAAAGCTCAGATCGTGGCACCGAATCTGCCTGAATGAATTCAACCCAGATCCTCTTCCATCCAGAGAAAAAGTTTATTAAAGATAAAGCATATAGGCCAGACTCCCAGGGAACTCAAACATCAGTGATCTAAATGGAGGCTGGGGACTAAGGAGGCCAGGTGACACCAGTAAGGAGGAGCAGCCCTGGGAGTCTCAGCCTCTAGGCTTGAGAAATTCCCGGCCTCTGAGTGGGGGCTGGGGTGGATAGGCCATTTGAGGCTCATGAAGCGGGTCTCAGCCTCTAGGCTTGAGAATAGCTCAGCATCAGAATGGGGGAAAGATGAATCTTAAGTACAGAAAGACTAGGGGAGGGGTCTAGGAGTGACCAAGTAGTTTGGAGTGACGGGAGGAAGGGTCTAAGGAGATCTGGATGGGAGTGGCTAGTAAGCTGGGGTGAACAGAACTCCTGGGTCCTGGACCTTGTGGCGCCTAGCTAGGATTAAGGGCGGGATCTGGCCAGGAAGGCAAAACAATGGAATGAGAGGCCAGTTAAAGGGGGAGGTGATAAACAAAAGGGTCCAGGTGAGAATTTCCCTTTGAAATGTCTGAGAGATTTGAACAGACAACGAGAATAGATAATGAAGGGACCTGGAAGAGGGGGAAGTTTGCTTTCAAAGGGCTTTTAAAGGAAAATAAGGCAGTTTCTAAAACTTTAAGGGTTTCCTGGGACCAGTAGACAAATTGAAGCCAGGTTCTTTTTAGGGGCCAGGAAGGAAAGGTGCATTTGAATAAGCTTAGCCAAATTCCTTTTGAAAAGGGGCAAAAAGGGAAAAACGGGCAAAGGTAAACCTCTTCACAACTTCTTCATTTTATAAATGAGGAAAGTGAGGCAGAATTAAATGGCTTGCCTAAGGTCAGGCTACAAGGAAACAGCAAGGCTGGGGTCTGAACTCAGGTCCTGGGATGCTATTTGAGCTTCACAGATTTCCCAGTGGTAGTTCTACGTGGGGACAATATGAGACAGAGAGAAGCACCCTTAAGATTGAACTGGATTTATATAAACTCAGAGTTTGGGGCACTGGGTTGTGGGCTCCAAATATAAAAAGCCATCTGTTACTTATTTGTTAGGAATTGTTTTCTATGCTGTTATTGTATTTTAGATGCTTAGAATGATCTGTTATTCACCAAAGGAGCTTAATAAATGCTTATTGGATTGCATTGGATGTTAGCACATTAACCTCTTGAAACCTGTTACCTTACAAGAATGTGAGATTGTAAAAGCTGAAAGAGGTTTCAGAGATCAAGCAGTTTAATCCTAGGGTCATAGGTAGGATCATGGATCTTATGAGCTGGAGAGGACCTCAGCACAACCTCCTCATTTGAGAGATGAGGAAGCTGAAACACTGAAAGGTCAAATGGTTTGGCCAGTGTCACACTGCTGGTAGATACCTGAGGCAGAATTCAAAACCAGGACTTTCTGATTCTCAGCCCAGTGCCCTATTTACTACCCTTTGCACAGGGAAACTGAGTCTCACAAAGAATAAGCAACTATCCCAAGTCCAGTTTTTGCATCATTACATTAGCTAACTAGATGAAGCATTTATTAAGCACTTATTTTTTAAAATTTAATGCATTTGTTTATTTTTAAATAGATATTTTATTTTTTATTTTCCCCCGGTTACATGTATAAACAATTTTCAATATTTGTTTTTAAAACTTTGAGTTCCAAATTCTCTCTCTCCCTCCCTTCTCCTCCCCCCCACCCTTGAGAGGGCAAGCAGTTCGATATAGGTTATACATGTGTGGTCATGCAAAACATATCCATAATAGTCATGTTGTGAAAGAAAACATGGACAAGAAAACTAAAAAAAAAAATAAAGTTTAAAAAAAAGTATGGTTAAATCTGTATTTGGACACCATCAGTTCTTTCTCTGGGGATGGATAGTATTCTTCATCATAAATCCTTTAGAGTTGTCTTGGATCATTGAATTGCTGAGAATAGCTAAGTCATTCATAGCTGATCATCTTACAATATTGTTACAATATTGCTGCTACTTTATACATAGTACATATCATTTTGCATCAGCTGTGCAAGATTTTCCAGGTTTTTCTGAGAGCATGCAGCTCATCATTTCTTATAGAACAATAGTATTTCATCATAGTCACATACCACAACTTGTTCAGCCATTCCCCAATTGATGAAAATCCCCTCAATTTCTATTTCTTTGCCCCCAGAAATGAGCTGCTATAAAAGTTTTTGTACATATAAGTTATTAAGCACTTTCTATGGGCCACACACTTTGTTAAGGCTTAGGGATACAAAGACAATGACAAAAAAGGGTAGTTCCTGCCCTCAAGTAGCTTACATTCTAATAGGAGAAGACAATAAATAATAGGGAGCTGGGTAGGGGGTGAGAAGGTAGGTGCTGGGGAGAAGGTAGAGAAGTCGGAGAGAGCTGGGAGTGACATGAACATTAACCCCATATCTCCTGAAATGGTAGCGAAGGCCAAAGACTAACAATTAAGAAGGAAGGGTTGCAGAGTGGAAGCCTATTGAGGGCGAGAAGCCTGTTTCACCTACTCTTCAATTCGGTCATTGAGGGGAGGTGTAAACTAAGGTATTTTTTTTAATGTGAGGTTTAAAGACTAGATTTTACCCAAAATCTAAACTGTTCAAAACTCATTGAATGTGGTTTTGACTTGTATGTTTTTCAGTGTTTCTAGGATCCATGATTTTAATAATGTAGATACCACCTCCACCTACTGAGTTCCCAATGCTAAAATGCATTATTAGGCAGTTTCTGTGAGTTGCCACATCCAAGATAGTTCATTACATTGTGGCCACCATTTTGGTGATGAGGTGCCCTGAATTTAGCTAGGCTGGCCTCAGACTATCTGTTACAAGATCTTGAAGCTTTTCCACTTGGCAGTATCTATCAGAGCATGTACTTTGTTGAGATATCCTTTTAGGTCCCAGGGACACCCAAGTATTGGAGGCAGGCATTTGTGACTCATAATAAATATGTGAAAATAAATGTGATGTGCATATCTTTAGGGTATAGCAATATCTGACCCTCTCATTAGGCACTTAGCTCTTTTACATTGTTGTTGTTATTTATGTATAGGTCTTGCCTCCTCAACTACATTATGGGTCTCTTGGTAGCAGAAGATATGTTTTGTGCTTCTCTGTATCCTCAATGCTTCATATAGTGGCTCTCAGTAAATGATGACAATAATGGTGATGATGATGAGCCTAAACATCATTAGCTAAGTCTAAAATGTACAAAGAAACCATCAAGACAGGTGACAGGAGCATTAGTATATCTCAGGTATACTTCACACCCTTTGAAGTCCAGTAATATCCTTCATTTAGAATTTTTTAAAATTTATTTTTAGTATTTTTTGTTGTGTTTCCTTTAAGTTTTCTAAGTGGGTGGCAGGCATTATGTTTAAGTGGCTTTTGAATTATTTGAGGGATCGACTTATGTTCAAGGAATTGCCAGGGTATTCATGATAAAGTATATGATGAGTAAAACCAGGAGAAATTCTAAAGCAAAGAAAGATTGGCTTGTGTGGGAGTTTGACGTAGAAGCTGAAATCTTTTCTTGTCTTGTCTCTTCTATAAAATTTACAGGAAGCAGCCAAAGGTTTTTGTTTTTTTTTTTTTTAACACAATAGACATGAACCTATATGAATGGGAGGCAGCCACATATCTAAATCTGTGAATCACTAGGTCTTAGACTCCACCAACGCGGACTGATGCATACCAGATGATTAAGTCTTGAGAAGAGGTGGGGCTGCCTTTGAATCTTCCCCAAAATGGTATACACAGAGCACTGCTCATTTTGAATGATGTAATTGATATCATAAAGTGCTATTTGCATAGGCAGGCAGGACTGACTAAAGCAAATTGCCACCTAAAATTAGATATTTTTTCCCTTCTCAGTAGAATTAGTGATTGTCCAGCACATTTATAAATTAATAATGCTCAATTACAATCTGAAAGAAATTCCTGTTTTTATTCTCATTATTGATTGGATGCATGTTGCATTGGTTTTAATTCTCTCAAATTTGATGCTGTCCCAGAAGTCTATTTCTTCAACACCAATATTCCCTTAGTGGTACTATAAAGGAGTAAATAAGGGAATGGCATAATTTTGGAGGAAACAAAATTATAATTCAAAAAGCAATGGGAAGATAAGTGGTGGGCTTATAAATAAGGCCAAGACTATAATACATCATCCATGTTGACTTACGCATATGAAATACCATAAAAGAAGTTATTAAGGACTTGTATGACTAGAAAAGGAGCTTGGCAATCGTGTAGCAAGACTAAGAGTTAAAAATAACGAACAACGAGAAAGCATGGAGGGGGTCATGTTTGGCTCCAGTGTGGAGAATATCTACACCAATGAAACTATAGGTATATCAAAATATCAAAGCAAATTGCATACACTTTTGATGACAAGATAATCTTTTCTCCTGTACACTGGTTTCATCTTCCTGTAGCCCTTATGTTAAATGTTTCTGACATGAAGGACCTGCCTATATTTTGGGGGATTCTACTTCTTTGGCTCATTTGCTTTCACTTAGATCATCTGGGAACTAAGTATTTGACACTTTTCAGAGGGTAGTACCATCTGCCCTTATAAGCACATGGGTTCACAAGGCTTAAAGAATGAATTGTAAGCGTGGAAAGATATATATGAACTGATGTAGAGTGAAGGAAGTAAAGTCAAGTAAACAATATACACATTAATTATAACAATATGAAAATGGAAAGTACAAATAGATATCCAAAACCCCCAAATTAAATGTAATAAAATTATAAAGATCAAGAAGGACTTGATTAAAGTGATATGAGAAGACATCCCTTTGTAAAGGCAGGACATTCAGAGGTGCTTCACGTTGCACATGTTTTCGGACTTTTTCAACGTGTAGATCTGTTATGCTGATTTTTTTCCTCTCTGACACAAACTATTTGTCATATGAGATGGCTCTTTGGGAGGATGAGGAGAAGGGATACTTGCGACAGAAAATAACAGTAAAAACTTATTTTAAGAGAAGAATGAATGCTTCATTATAATTTAAGGTAAACAAATAGAGGTCCTAGAAATGTCAATCAAAAATCTTGTTTATAGGGTCCAGCATAGTGTCTCTTCCTAATAGCGCCAAATAGGTAGAGCTCACACTGTATTATAATTCCTGTTAGGATCATGGCTGCATTAAGTCCACCATGTTTTTCAGTTTGCAGTTCTTCTAAGTTCCTAGCAGATGATGGTGCTCTCTCATGTTGGCTCAGTTCAGTTTTGGAAGTCTATCTCAATGTCTTCTAGTAGGTTTCCTATTGTCTTTTACTATGACTCTTGAATGATTAGTGTCTCAATCCAATTAGCCCTGAAAGTGATGCTTTCCCATAAACTGGGGAACAGAAGACAAACAGAACTCCTTGGATTAAGGACTCAGAGTGATGGGTTGTGTATTTGGTTTATCTTGTGTGTTTTTTTTGGATACCTTCTAAATCCATTTTGCTGTTCCAAAAATGTACCTTAACACTGCTACTGAGTAGGTGTTAATTGCTTTAAATTGTTCTTCCCACTGAAACAACTACCACCACCACCACCACCACAACTAAAATAGTTTCATTCTCATCTTTTTCATGGGGTTAAGATAGAAATGGTCTTGGGATAAGTTGTTTTTCTGTTATTGTTCTTTTATAGCTAACATATTGTTAACTATTTCATGGGTGAATGTAAAAAGCTAATTTTTGTAGTTGAATAAAAGCATTAGAATATAAACTTATCTTCTGCAGCATCACGGCAAGCATCCTTAGTAAAACCCAGATAGCACCATGATGCATAGGTGATGATATATATTTCATGTTGTCCCAACATGAGTTTTATCTCCTCTTCTAGGCCTCTATATTTTGAAAAGGTTAGCTCTTTGAAGCTTGGATATTGTGAGTATTTGATATGGCAAAATGTATTGACAATACTCTTCTCATGTTTTTATGGACCGATGTCATGCCTGGGTAATTGCAGACAACAATTTGATCTGTGATAATCATCCATTTCTGGTACAGTTTTTTGGCTTTCTCCAAGATATGGCGATTTTTTTGTCTATTAGTCCATAGAAGATAATAAATTTCTGCTGTATTTCAGCTACCATGTAAAGTTTTCCTAAATATTTAGGTGTTCAACTTCTTTTAACCTGTGATGTTACAGAGCTTCTATCATTTCCTTACATATTCTCCATTGTTCACCAAGTCTGAGCTCCTTAAGGGTAACTGTCCTGTAAAGTCTTGGTGGCAATGACCTGGTATTGAATTGCTATTGGAAAGTCCACCTTTTCCACAAACAAATTCATCACATAATGAAGCTGTTTGACACTTTGTTGTTGTTGTTGAGTCATTTCAGTTATGTCTGACTCCTCATGACCCCATTTGGGGTTTTCTTGGCAAAGATACTGGAGTGGTTTGTCATTTTCTTCTCCAGCTCAATTTATAGATGAGGAAACTGAGACAAACAAGGTTAAGTGACTTGCCCATGGTCACACAACTAGTTAGTGTCTGAGCTGGATCTGAACTCATGAAGGTAAGTCTTACTGACTCTAGACCTGACACTCTATCTATTCACTATACCACTTCGCTGCCCATTTGACACTTAGGTGAGATATTACTGGCTGAGTTCATGTGGATTAAGGTGGAGCCCTTCTTAACTATTTCATAGGTTCCATCTGGATGTAAACCACTTTTGTTCACATTTGACAAGTGGGATGGTGTGTACTTGTTATCAGCTTTTACTTTTGTTCGGTGAAATGATGCTTCTTTGTTCCAAAAATATTTCTGCAGTTCTAAAAATTTTACTCTATATATCATACACTCTAAGAATAACTATCTATCATCTTTCTCCTCAGTGAATATGTGTAAACCTTGCTTTTGGGTGATGGGCCCTATGTTATGTCAAAAGATTTGGTGAGGATACTATCCACCTTTGTTATGGTACATGTTATGGTACTGAAAGTGGACTTTTTTTTTTGGTCCATTATTGCATTAATCTCTTTGTTCTCATCTGTTTTGATGGAGTTCAGATTGGAATGGTTCTGGGTCTAGTATCTGCCCTGATATTATTGTTTTATAGTTGATGTTCTGTGGGCTATTGCATAGGTAAATAAAATGACTGTTTTTTATAATTAAATACAAGCATAATGTAGTGAGGGGCGCTAGGTGGAACAGTAGATAGAGCACTGGGTCTGGAGTCAGAAAGACCCGAGTTTAAATCTGGCCTCAGACACTTACTAGCTGTGTGCCCTTAGGCAAGTCGCTTAACCCTGTTTGCCTCAGTTTCCTCATCTGTAAAATGAACTGAAGAAGAAAATGGGAAACCAGTCTAGTATCTTTGCCAAGAAAACCCTAGATGGGGTCACAAAGAGTCAGACACGACTGAAATGCCTGAACAACTACAATATTATAGTGAGTCCATCTTGTGAAAGCTCACTGAAAGCATCCTCAGTACAACCCAAGGATGATGGGCACAATCCACATCCAGGTGATTATTGGCAACAGTCCAATCCATGACAATGCTTCATCCCAGCACAATTTATTGTTTGAGTTCCCAAGGATACTTTGAATTCTGTATCTGTCATACTAGGTTTTGTTGTCCATCAGTCTGTGAGAGCTTCTGGTATATAATTACAGCCACTAGGTCTTGTCTTGCTAGGTATCGACCAGGCACTAAATTTTAGCAATTTACAGCAATGTGTGGCATCACATTTCTACCCTTTCCTTACATAACTTGCATTGGTCAATCTATCTGGGTTCCTTAAGTACAACCCTTCTATAAATCCTGGTGGCAATGGCCTTGTCCTGAATTAGCAGCCTAAACTCCCCTCCTCCCCCATTCCTTGCCTTGTTTGTGTAAACAAGTTCGTGTTTGATGCTTTGTTGACAATTGTTTTCTGAGTTCTTGGATCTTAGGGGCCTCATAAACACCATGTGGTGGTAAACCACTTTCAGCTACATTCTTAAAAATCCAATGGTGTACATTTGTTGTTAGCTTTTATTACCATGTGGGGAAGTAATGTCTACTTGTTCCAAAATAATTTCTATAGGTTTTAGAACTGTGCTCTGAGGTCTATCAAATAATACATAATATACTGAGAGAATGTCTAATAGCAATAATAATAGTAGTAGTGAGAGCTGCTCTTGAAATTAGGAAGGCCTGGATTCCAATCTTGCCTCCCACACATACTGGCTTGCAAGTCACTCAACTTCTCATTTCTCTCTAGGCAACTCTAGAATTCTATTAATTTGCAGAAAAGGTGCCAACCTGCATCAGCAGAGGAAGTTTTCTCACCTGGGAGTTCCCTATACCAATCAGATCATAGGCCCAGGCCTTTTCCTATCCTTTCCCATTGATTACTTATCTACTTTGGAAAATATCTAGATTTCCCCTCATCACCCCACTTGTCCTTACCAAATATATACCCTAAAACAAAAGTCCAGTTTTGCAACGGCGTTTTCTCAGGGCTACATCAGGGAAATACGCTCCATCTCATCCCACTGATTGTCGAAGTTGCTGCTAAAAATAGAGCCCGATCCTGAAAAATTAAAGGGCAGAATCTTCCCAATGGCTACACCAGGAGCTGGATAGAATCAGACCGGGTGGGGTGAGAGTAGGGGGGATGTTCCTTAGGATCAGGTCCAGCTGAAAAAATGAGATCACGTGACTTGTTCTAAAAACCAGCTCCACAGAGATGAGAACTGTGGGTCCTCCACCACCCCCTCCTCAAGGAGGGGGGGGGGAATCTCAGGACTAACCACTTAACGAAATCATTCTGGGGTTAAGATGATTAACTTGATGTATATTTCCCAGGGTAATAAGCACAGATCTTGATGGCTTTGAGACGTGTCACCTCTACTGACTTCCTGTCTTGATGCATGCGGCTGTCTCAGAGGGACCTAGTTTAATTAGGTCAGAATGTAAGATGAACCTTTTTTTTTTTTCCAGGCCCTGAAACAAGAGGATTTAGGAAAAAAAAAAAAAAAGAACATGTGTTCTCTTCTGGCTCCCTTCCTGTCTGTCAAGTGCATTTTGGGGGAGGGGGAAGAAAGTTAGCGGGACATGGGGTAGAAACAAGATCACCCTGAGACTGTGGGTCTAGAAGCTGGATGAACTTTTACTGTTGAGTTTTCTGAACTTTTCAAACTTTTTTTTTTTAATCAGTCTCTTTAAGGTAGATAGGATTGAGAACAACAGTGATCAACCCTCCCAGAGCCCCTTGGGGAATCAAATTGTGGGAGGGCTTTCCCTAAGATTCCATTTGGCCAGAAAAAACATTTCAGGAGTGCTGGGAGCGATGTCCAATCTTCAGTCTCATCTCTGTTCTGGTGAGGCAGGGTTCACTGTATATCCTGTCTAAGCCCGGCTGCACATGGCCTTGTGGTCTCCAAGGAGCAGCTACCCAGTGGAGCACGTGGGGATCTGGCCACTTGACTCAGACCCCTCCTCCCCACTCCTTCCCCCTCTTATTGAGTACTTGCTTTCCTTTCCTCTCCTTTGCTTTGGCTTTGTTTAAAAGTTAAATAGGAAAAAAACAGGAGTGAAGACTTCTGAACGGCCCGTTCCTGAGTCTTTTCAAATCTTTCTTTTGTACCAGATGTCCTCTTTGCTGCTATTCATCAATATTATCACTACCTTAACTCACCTCATCTGTGAATTCTTGGAACAGCTTCTTAATTGCTCTCCCATCCTTCATTTTCTCCTCCATCCAATCCATCCCTCAGTAATTAATCTTCCCGATGCTTAGGATCAGAGGATTATAAATTCAGAGCTGAAACTGACCTCAGAGGTTGAGTCCAATCACATCATTTTATAGATGTGGAGGGTCCAAGATGAGCCAAACAGATCACAAGTTGCAGCGTCAGGATTTGAACTGACAACCTCTTGACTCCAAATTTAGTATTTTCCTCCAATGTACCATCTGAGAACCCCAAAAGCGGCACTTAGATATGTTTTGGTCCAAATAACAATATTTTGGACCAAATAATATATTGCTCCTTAGTGCTGGGTTACATCATTGGCCTGATGCCATAAGAATAAAGCCCAAGTTTCTTAGCTTGGTCATTGAGGCGCTCCATGGACTTCCCTTAGGCTGCTTTTCTAATCTCCTGTACAGGAAACCTTTAGCTCCATCTCAAATGACCTGCCATTGAACCTGGTATCCACCATGCTCATTCTTATTTTCCGACCTTTGCTCAATGCTCTCCTTTCCTAATGGCAAAACCCTCACTTTCTCCCTCCCCTTATCAGAACCTTTCTCATCCTTCAAGGCCCTATCAGATCCCACCTCACCTGTCAAAGCTTTCCATTATGACACTAGCCTAAGGACATTCTGCCTCCTTTGAGCATCTAGCATTTACTCTGTGCCCTATTCATTGGACACTGGTACCCCTAGTTAAAGTATACATCTCCTGAGAGTAGGAAAAATGTCTTACATGGCACACTGCACATAATAAGCATTTATTAAATATTTGGTGAATGGATTTGTAAACTCACGTTATCTGGAACATAGCCAGTCCTTAATAACTGTGAATTTGTTGATTATTATTGGTTATTTGTTTTTCAGTTTGCTGAAAAGTTTTAAGCCGGCAAAGAAGAAACCAAGAGAGAATAGATGTTTTCAAGAATTTGAATGGCTGTCACACGGAAGAAAGAACAGACTTGTTCTGTTTGATCCCTGGGGAAAGAACTAGGAACATTGGGTACAATTACAAAGAGGCACATTTTGTATGGATCTAAGGAAGACTGTCAATCAGAGCTATCCAGAAATGGAATGGCTGCCTCTGGAGGTAGTGGGTTTCCCTCCCTGCCTGGAGGATTTTAAGCAAAAGTGGGATGTTTGCTTGTTGGGTGTCTCTCTGGTAGAGAGATGTTCTTGTTTGGTTCCAGGCTGGACTAAATGGCCTCTGAGGGTCTTCCAATTCTGACAGTCCGGGATGGTGTCATCTGTCAAGTGAAGGGGTTGGGAACCTGCAGCCTCGAGGCCACATGTGGCCCTCTAGGTCCTTGAGTGCGGCCTTTTGACTGAGTCCAAGTTTTACAGAAACAATCCTTTTATAAGGGGGATTTGTTCTGTGAAATTTGGATTCAGCTAAAGGGCTGCACTTGAGGACCTACAGGGCCACATGTGGCCTCGAGGGGTTCCCCACCCCTATATCTAGCTTGTAATCCTTCAATCCAAAGAACATTCATACTCCGTCCCTGTCATTTACTCTCTTCTTCTTCCTCACCCACTAAGAGCAATCTCAGCTGAAGGTGAGGCCATCTACAATCTTCATTTTACTACATGACTTCTATACCTCCAGCCTTGAATCCCACCTTTATTTTCTTCCTCTTCTAAGTATTCAGTTCCCTGCTGCATTTAAAAGATAGAGATTCCTTAAGTGATGACTGTTGTCTTCTGTATAAAAACATACTGAGGGCACTACATTCAGTGTCCTCTCTAGTTTCCATGGATTTGCTGGGAATAAACAGATGTCCTTTTAGCTTAGACCACTAGAGATGAGCTCATTCAATTTCCAGAACCCCTCACACCATGACGGTGGTGAAGTTGATTTAGAAGGGACCTTGGCTTAGCTTCCAGAAGCAGAGAAAAAGGAGTGTGATTTAGTTAGAAAAGAGCTCTGGACTGGAAGTGAGAACACCTGGACTCACTAGCTGTGTAACTTTGGGCAAGTCACTTAACTTTTGGGGGTTTCTTTGTCTGTAAAATGAGGAAGCTGAATTATCTGATTTCTAAGATTCCTTTCATTTCTATCATTCAGTGCTTCTGTTTTCCCTTAACATTTCCACGTGCATAGGTGTGTAAACTTGCACATATACACATGGACATGCACATGGTTAACGTTTTTCCTTATAAAAGAAAACATGATTACCTGATGCCATCTGTGACATGATTTAAAGAAAAATCTTGGGTTAAATTCTTAGCAAACTAGTTTTGTCTTCTTCCCATGATATATACATCCTTCCTTTTATATGATGTAAGAATCTTAGTCAACAAAAATGAGAAAGAAAAAAAGTTATTCATATATATATAAAGAGTATTACTGATATATATATATGTATGTATAAATATATCAGAAATAACTCTTTGTTAGGACCCTGATATTGTGACATATTGTAGTTTAACCTGATGCTTCTGGACTCAGAGATGGACAAAGATAGCAAATGGAGGGTTAGACAGTAATCCACCCAACCCTGTAGTATTAGACTCTTAGGCATTTGAGTAACGCCCTGTTTCATTGCTGGAGCTATAAGAATGTATGTGTAGGGTGATGGGCAGTACCTGGGACTCTGGAAGAGTAGAATTGTTGAGACCACAGAGAAGCAATGTTGTGTTCCTATACCTATGTGACTTTAAGAATCAGTTAATTTTCCACAGTGCTCTCTAAACCAGCCATGGATTAATGGACAGTCTAGTTCCTGTTTCATAAAGAGAGAGTGTTCTATTACAAGGCCCTGTATATTGAACGAGCTCTCTCTCCTGTCCATCTGATGTGGCTGAGAGATTAAAGAGAGGAGAAATAGACCTCAGCAAAATGGTGTCTGCCTTGGAAGGAGCTGGATTCACATTTCATGATTAATACTTCTGCTTTTACTATGCATGTACTCATGTAATTCAACTATGTATGTAAATCATGACTTAGAATGAAGGCAAATAAATGAAGCAACATGAAGGGAAGGCAAAGAAAGGGACTGAATGAGTCAGCAAGGACTGAATGAGTCATATTCTTAGAAGGCAGTGCCAATGTAATGGTAATGAACAATGGGAATGGAGTTTTGGTGACTGATTAGCCAAATGCCTAATGCTCCTGGGTTCTGTTTACAAGATCCAGACTGTTATCTTAGTTGCAGTTATTATGTAAATTTTGTATAATTTTTGAAATGAACATCATGGAAATTCTCCAAAGTGTTATTTTGTAAGGTAAGAAGTCAAGGCAGTTGAATTGTGGGAATAGGTAGCAGGGGTATGCTGGAGTCTGTCCATACCAGCTGGAGAGGGTTGATTATAAAATTTCCAGTGTGAATATTCAGAAATCAGCAAATCCTGTCAACCAAGTCTCGCTTTATTATTTTGTCACTTGTCTACAGTAGGCTTGAGAAAGCGATGGAGATTGATCCACATCACAGGGACAGAAGATAGAGCTTGTTCAATATGCAATTTAAACTTGAAAAGGTGTCATTTGTATTTTTTTTGAGAGGCAGTTATTAAACATTTCTCAGCACATCTTTTTCTAGGAAAGTAGAAGCTACTGTGACAGTCAAGATGAGAATGCTAATAGAGTGGAGAACAATCAAGCTAAGGGAGATCTCTGCATAGCAGAACCACACACTTAAAGAAGAAATTCAAGCCTCAACAAATGAAGTGACCTGTCCGTAATATCCTTTTAGTGGTCTAAACGTGGATGTGACTTCAGTTCACAATTTGGTGTATTTGATAAGTAGAGGAGAGATGGCAATACTGCGTTTTCAGGAGTGGGAGGTTGGTGTATGTGGTATCCTAACATATTTATTCTGAAATTCCTATTTACGTCTTTGGAAAAGATGCAGTTTGCAGGTTGGCCACAAGGTGGTGTACTAACTCTGTATATTGATGTCCCTCAAGCAAAAACTAGAGCTAGGGACTTGTTGGGAGATGCTGGTGGACTCCATGTAAACCTGGGAGAGTTGATATACACATGGAAGGGACTATAGCCAATCTTCACCATTTTGAAAATGTCTTAGATACTAAATGGACCTAATTCTCTGACAGGAGCTTGAAATGGGTAGTTAACATTACCCAGTGTACACTAACATCTTCAAGTAGAGACTTTGTGGTGCCTCTTTGCAAAGAACACAATTATTTCTCTTAATGGAAGCATAGGCAAGTATATTATTTTGATTACAAACAGAAACTGTTTCCAAAACAGTTATATTCCCGATGTCACATCACCCCATTGGGAAAGGTTCAAACAAAAATGATGTACTCTTTCTAACGCTATTTGGAAAAGTTTGCGTCTTTCAGTGCATTTTGTACATGAAAAAAAAATAATAAAAACACAAAATTACCCTCTTCTAAAGTGACAAAAGCAGAGATGTTTATCTTTACCCTTGTTCCCAGGCACAAATAAAAGCTTATGTTCCAATTGAAGGACTAATCTGCATAGACAAAGTTAGCACTTTACTTGAGTGTTTTTCATTTCTTCTTTCACCATATTTTTGATATCTCACAAGATTTGGAATTAGAAGAACCCTCACAGGTAATCATAGCCAACACTCTCATTTCTACAGATAAGGAAACTGAGGCCCAGTAAATTTAGATGACTTGTCCAAGGCCATCCAGGTAGTAAATAGGAGAACTGGGATCCCAATCTGGGTCCTCTGTGTTGTCTAAACCCAGTACATTTTCTACTGTAGCATTTTGCCTTTTCTTCAAATAAGATGCATGTAGTAGATCTTTGGGGCAGCTAGGTGGCCCCATGGTGGATAGAGTGTCCAGCCTAGAGTCAGGAAGACTCATCCTCATGAGTTCAAATCAGGGTTCAGATACTTACAAGCTGTGTGACCCTGGACAAGTCACTTAACCTTGCTTGCCTCAGTTTCCTCATCTGTAAAATGAGCTCCGGAAGGAAATGGCAAACCACTCCAGCATCTTTGCCAAGAAAACCCCAAAAAGTGTTACAGAGAGTCAGACACAACTGAAACAATTGAACAGCAAGGGTAGATCCTTAACAAGTCTTTGTCACATTCAAAATGTTTGTTGGAATTAACTTTTGATGGATGCACCAAAGGCTGTTTGGGAGGCACTGTGGCTGGAGCTGCTATTTCTCTTTCTGAACTCTCAAGGCACAGACTGTTAAGGGGCTAGTTCATGTTGGGCTTTCTGGTTCTCTGCAGAATCTTAATTTTATAGGGGGAGCAATGCCCAAGAGCTGTGCTATAAACTCTAATTCCATAATTGTTTTCTAAAACGGTGGAATCAACGTGTAAGTCTGCCAACAATGAGCTAGTGTGATATAGTTGACAGATTCCTGGACTGGGATTTACGAAAACCTACGTTCACCTCTCACCTCAGATACGTAATAGCAGTGTGACTGCGGACCAGTCCCCTGACATTTCTCGATTTTAGTTGTTTCATCTAAAAAATGACTCAAAGATCTCCAAGATCTCTTCCAGCTCTAAATCTATGATTCATATACCTGCTGACATGGAATTTTATAACCTTCATCAGTTTGCTGTTTTTATTTATATTTCTCTGGTTATTAGTGATTTTTTAAAACACTTTTCTCAGTGATTGTTGATAGTTTGGATTTCTTCTTTTGAGAATTTCAGGCAGCTTTTAAGATAGTGATCATCTGACCAGACCACTGAAGGGAATTCAGTAATTAAACACAGCTTTTGAGAAGCAAGAATATACAATGGCTGCTCTTGAGATGATGGCTTTCCAGGGTGTTGGATAAGGAAGAGAATCTGGTATTTGAAAATAGAAGAGTCTAATTCGCAGAATCTAGGAAATGGTATTTGGATTTAAAAAAAAAAAGTAGATGCTCTATGGGAGAACATGGGCAAAGATTGCTCAAGATGAGAAAGTATAGAGTGCTTGCATCTACAGTAATGGGAAGAATGCACATTATCAGTGAAATAGTAGATATAAGTACATACAAGTATCAGTCAGAAATGAGGCTGAGAGTAATAGGTTCTTTTTTTTTTTTTTTAAAGAAATGGGTTCTTATGGACTATCTGTGTAATGAATTCCTTTGACTAGCCAAGTTTTCCCTTCTTCTGTCCCTCTTGTTTGTGTCTTCAAAGTTGTACTATAATCTGGCTATGTTTAGTAAATGCCTGTGAGACCATAGTGCAGGTTTTAATACGTGATGAGTGAATCAGACCCATTTTCTTGAGTCCACCTTCTCAAGCAGAGGTCACTTATGCAGACTTCAGTCATTTGGTGAAGTCATCAGGACTCAAACATCTACATAATACACCTACAATAGTGACTTCATAAACATTTGTTTCCTGTGCTGAAAGTGATTTTTCCTCTGTCTAATCTCATAACACTTTATGCTCCTTTTATGTTTATTATCTTCTAATTTGTTTTATATTTATTTGTGCTCCTTTCACATCTTTGACTACTAGATTATAAGTGTCTTGAGGGCAAGAACTCTCATTAAAAACAAAACAAAACAAAAAAAACCCCACAGCATTCCAATGCCCAGCGTAGAGCTTTTTATGTAATAGATGCTTAACAAATATTTGTTGAATTGAATTATTTCATAATCTTCAGCCCTAGTTCTCTCCCTTTCTCTCCCCTTTCCCCCCTTCTGATTCCTAAAGGACCCTACTGACTGCACTTTGAGAAAATGTTGCTTGGGAAACATGAGCTTATGGTCTTCTGTTCCAAAGACACTTGATCTTTAAGAGAGGTTCCTGGGCATATTTAATATAAAAGAATTACCTCTTGATAGGGGGCAGTGTGTTATGATGGGTGATGGATTTGGAGGCAGAAGGCCTGAGTTCAAGTCCCAATTCTGCCACAGAATCTTTCTCTGACCACGATCAACCCATTTAACTCTTCTGAGCTCTGTTTCCTCATCTGCCAAATGGAGACTATAAAACTTGTTCTGACTACAGTGAAGAGTTTTTTGTGAGCAAAACAGCTTTTAAGCTTTAGGGTGCTATATAAATTACAATTATTACTAAAATCAAGAACCCCCCCCCCCCACAAGGTATGCATATGGTTATACCAGTTGGTGGTTAGTGCTGTATCATTGATATTTCCCTTCTCTCCTCCTCTAGAAACCATGAAGATAGAAGGAATAAGAATACCTTAAGAGTATAATACCTTCTACTTCTAAAAGAAAAGGGTTCTAATTATAAGGTCTTTCCAGAAAGTGGCTTTTTTTGAAGTGATTATTCCCATATTCAGGGCTTTAATGTGTGTATTTTATTGTAACAAAGTTAATAACAACAATAACAGGACGAAAGGGGAAAAGCATAAGCATTTATTAAGCACCTATTATGTGCCAGGCCCTATGCAAAATGCTCTGTAAATATCTCATTTGATATTTACAACAACCCTGGGAGGTAGGTGATATTATTATCCCCCTTTTACAGTTTAGGAAACTGAGGCAAACAGAAGTTTGACTTGTCCAGGAGCACGCATTGTCTGAGGCTGTAGTTGAACTCAGATCTTCCTGACTCTAGGCCCAGCATTCTGTGCACTATGGCGCCCCCTAGGTGTCCGCTAGAGCTTCTGTAGTATTTTAAGATTTACAAAGGGCTTTTATGTTAACTCATTTGATTCTCAAAAATAACCCTGTGAAGTAGGTATTATTTTAAAGATGAAGAAGTTGAGAGCTCCTTTCCCCTTCCTTTTCTGTTTATTAAGTGAATTGCCCAAGTTTGACACACATTTGACACACAATAAGTGTCTGAGGCAGAATTTGAATGCAGCTCTTTCAGAGGCCAAGTCTGACTCTCTCTCTCCAATGTACCATGTAGCTGCCTTTGGTAGGGAGAGAGTGCTTGCCATATATAGTCAAGATTAAAATCACACAATGCATGCAAAGTATTTTGCAACCTTAAAGCACAACATAAAATAAAGTATCATTGTGGTATAACACATAGAAAATGAGTCTTTAATCCAGGAAGACCTGGGTTCAAGTCCTTCCTCCAACATATATTGGCTTGTAGCACTTCTTGGTGCTCTGAGTAGCTTTCTAAGATGATCAGTTGCAGAGGAGGTGCTGATCTGCATTGATGGAGGGAATTTCCTCACCCGGGTGTTCCATGTTCCAATAAAATCACAAGTCTGATCCGTATTCCATTATTATTATTATTATTATTATTGTACCTGCATAAAAACATGCCAGTATGGATTCATCTAGAAGGTTCTGCTGGTCTTGTCAGGGCCTTTCATCAATATCTGAAGGTTATTGACCACATCACATCTTAGCAGGAAGATGCTCAAGGGGAAAAAAGTCTTACTTCTCTTTGCTAAATAACATTTCCCAGGGACCCACATGAAGATGTCCACTTAAAGACTTAGCTTATTGGGTTTGCCATTTAAACAATCATCACTGTAAATTAAGTTAAAAATCACATTGTGAATATACCAATACTATTAGCCCATTCCCATTAGGCATTTAACTCATTAGGCTTCATTGAGTCTCTGACATGTCATTGATTTCTGAATTAACAGCTGGGGTCTCGGAGCCCAGGAAGAAAGGAAGATTTTGATTTCCTCTATTTGCTGTTAAGTTGCTCTTAAGAAGAAAAAACAACAACATAAAAACCCCCTCATTCTGAGTATTTTGAAAAATGGATGCAGCCACCAGTGTACGATTCCATCATCGCCTAGGTAACTTCCTAAAGTTTTGAAAAGATGTGACTTTCCTGGCTTTGTTATTTCTGCTAATGAGGCCAGAGGGCAAAACATCTTGGTGTTATTATTCTCGAACATAGCTAACAGGGAAGGTTTCAGAGTTTTCTTTCACTAGGAACCGCTTTCACCCTCTTCCCTTTCTCAGAGATGCCTCTCTAAATGAGACATCATTAATCCTGCTTCTCTTTTGTAATTCATTGTTTGAAATATATTACAGCTTATGTTCACTCTTCTGCTTCTTCGTTGCCCTTTGGGTGATTCTCCAGTCCAACTCTTTGGAGAATAGTATGTTCCAAGACTCAGGACCATATCGTCTGCCAGAAGAATATTTAATGTT
The DNA here is from genome assembly GCF_900497805.2 of Vombatus ursinus. Taxonomy (NCBI): domain Eukaryota; kingdom Metazoa; phylum Chordata; class Mammalia; order Diprotodontia; family Vombatidae; genus Vombatus; species Vombatus ursinus. The sequence continues at coordinate 1,240,573 of NW_020954580.1, read as the reverse complement.
AATAAAAGTTGGTTGGGCTTTTGTTTCAGGGAGAAGTTTAGTTATTAAAATAACTTCATAATTTCCATCACTGAAACAATCAAATATTTATTAAGCACCTACTATGTACAGGCACTGTGCAACTCTACTTCTCTTACTTCCATTCAATTTTGAGCCCAGCTAATTTTCCATTTTCAGATTCTTTCCAGGAAGACCTGGGTTTAAGCCTCACTTCTGACGTATATTGTTTGTGTGACCCTAGGCAAGTCATTTAACAGAAGGTGATAACTGGCATCAATAGGCATGTCTTCACCCAGGTGTTCCCTATATCAATGAAAACTTAGGTCAGTTCCCATCATCCTTCCCTTCCTCCTCTATTTCTTTCTCTCTTTTTCTTTATTATTTTGTCTTTATTGTTTTATTTTTTCTTTATTGTGTTTATTGTTTTATGATCTAGACTTAAAGAAGTGATGGAGAAAATGTTAATAAGGTGTATTAAACTTAAAAGTGTGTTGTACATACCTTTGGGGAGAGCCAGTTGTTAACCATTTGGCAGCACACCCCTGGTCCCAGTCCTCAAGAAACTTGCAATCAAATGGAGAGGAAAACACATGGCATATCATGGAACTGAGCTTACAGTCAGTAAATTGAAAGCTCCCAGAGGGAAAGGATTATTTCATTTTTCTGTTTCTATTCCCAGCTTCTAGGAGGGTGCCTAGAACATAATAGGTACTTAATAATTTTTTGTTCAATAATTGATTGGTCTATATGCAAATACAAAAAAAAATTAATTCCAAACTCTTCTCTTAGGGAGATGACCTAACATCTAACTATAATCAATCAATAAACACTTATTAAGTGCCTACTATGTGCAAGGCACTGTGCTAAACTCTGGGGTTATAAAAAGAGGCAAAAGAGAGTCCCTGCCCTCAAGGAGCTTACAATCTAATGTGAGAGACCAGAAACATATGTACAAAGTGAGCTACATATAGGATAAATAGGAAATAATTAAGAAAGAGAGAAAGCATTGGAATTAAGAGTAGTTGGGGAAGGCTTCCCTTAGAAGGTAGGATTTTAATTGGGACCTAAAAGAAGCCAGGGAGGTCAGGTAGGAGGGGATGAGGGAGAGGGTTCCAAGCATGGTGGGCAGCCCAAGAAAATGCCTGGTGCTGAAAGATAGAGTGTCTTGTTCATGGGACAAGCAGGGGGCCAATGTCACTGGATCAGAGGAGGTGTTGAGGAGTAAGATGTGAGAGGGCTGGAAAGGTCAGAGGGGGCTAAGCTTACTTCCTCTTCTCTGCTCCCCAAAGATGAGGCAGCCCTACCTTTTGCTGTGAATCATCCTTCTGACTGTGTCCTTAGTCTAAGCCCCTTTGTCTCCTCCAGGATTTTATTCCACTGGTCATTTCCTCTTTCTCTCATCTTCAATTTCTCCCTTTGCCTACAGATATGCTCAGGACTTTCTTATCTTCAAAAAACAAACAGCAGCAAAACTTTCCTTTAACCCTACTACTCTCCAAAGTATTATTGAATTTACCTCATCTCTTTCTCTGCTAAACTTCTAAAAACGAGTTTTCTATTCATTGCCGCCTCCATTTCCTCCCCCCAGCCACCCCTCCTCAACCTCCTGCAGTCTGACTTCCATTGCCTGACTCTACTGAAACCGTTTTCTCCAAGGGTATTCGTGAGTCTTTAAATACCCAGTCCAATGGTCTCCACCCAGCCCTCATCTTCCTTGACTTCTCTTTCGACTTTTCCTGCCTCTCTGATCACTCTTTCTTAATCTCTTGGTTCATGTTTATTTCTTGACCTCTAAAGGTGGCATCCCCCAAGACTTTGCCATCTTTTTATGCTGTCTTCCTTAGCTATTTCTTCTACTGCCATGACTTCAATGATCATCCTCCTCAAATCTTAATTAACATCTATATACACTTTAAGGTTTGCAAAGGGCTGGATGTATGTTATCTCATTTGAGGTATTATCATCTCTATGCAAATGATTCCAAAGTTATACTTTTATCCTCTACTTCTCCTTAGTTCTCTAAGTCCAGAATTTCTACCTGCCTGCTGCAAATCTCCACCAGGATACCTTGGTCCTTCAAACTCAATATGCTCAAAATGGAATTCATCATCTTCTACTTGTGATTACTCAGGCAGCTAGGCAGTGCAGTGAACAGGGTGCTGGGCCTAGGACCAGGATGACTTGAGTTCAAATTTAGATTCAGACACTTACTAATGTTGTGGCCATTGGCAAGTCACTTAACCACTCTGTGCCTCAGTTTCCTCAACTGTAATAACATCTATTTCCCAGAGTTGTATCAAATGAGACAATATTTTTAAAGGCATTTAGTAGGGTGCCTGGCACATAGTAGGAGTTTAATAAATGCTTCCTTCATCCTTCCTTCCCTCTTTCCTTTCTACCCTTTTTCTTTTCCACCTTCCTTCCTTCCTGCTTCCCTTCTTCTTTCCTTCCTTCCCCATTTCTTTCCCACCTTCCTTCCTTCCCTTCTTCTTTCCTTCCTTCATTCCCTTCTTCTTTCCTTCCTTTCAATTTCTGTTTTATTTTCTTCCTTCCCTCTTTCCTTTCTTTCTAACTATAATCACCCTAGTTTAGATCCTCATTATCTGGGCCATTGCTTTTTCTCAAGTGGTCTCCCTGCCTCCTGCTCTTCCCCTACTTTTGCTAGATTAATATTTCTACGATGCAGAGAAATGAGACTGAGAACAGAGGTGACAAATTGAAAACAACAAGGTTTAGAATGAGAGCTCTGTGCTGAATGGTGTGTTGCCAATTTTCTCCCCCTTAATGATCACCAAAATCTTTAAACTCCAGGACAATGGATGGAAGATAGTGCCCCTACTTTCCACAAAACTTGTCCTTTCCACTTCCCATTTTTGGGATGATGCCAAAGGCACTTTTGAAACCAGAGGACATCTGATTCCTGCTTTGACTATAATGCTTAGGTTTTTCTTCTCTATCATTTTTGCTGCTTTGACTTTCACACCTGAACTGGTAGGTCTGACATCTGCTGTGGTTCATCTTGGATGAACCTTGCTTTTGCATCCAACACGTTTGTGAGAAAAAGGTTCTCCACTCAAGCCTTATTTTTCATCCCCTCCTTCTCTCCTCTGCAGGCAACCTTTGAAAAGAAGCTTCATTAAACCCTTATCCCTTATGATTCAACAGGCATTTGTTAAGTAGCAAAGAAAAATGATTGGAGTTCTGGACTTGGAGTCAGAAAGAACTGGGTTTGAACCTAGCCTCAGATATTTACTAGCTGTGTGACTAGTCTGTCCAACTGGAGGTTGCAGGAATACAGAACCAGATTGACTAACCAAAAAGCCCATCAAGGACCCTGGGGCTGCCCACAGACTTTCTTTGCTCCAAATGGGCAAGTCAGAAACTTAAGACTCAAGTTTCCTCACCTGTAAAAGTACTTACTTCACAAGGTAGTTGAGAAGTTTGAATGATGTAATGATGCAAATACACTTGAAAAACTTAGAGCACTATATAAATGTGAGTTAATATTAGTACACACACAGACTGTGTTCATAGTGAACATGAGCAAGTTGTTAGAGTTCAAAGGAATGCTGAAGAAGAGCAGGAGTTCAAGATGCCATCAGTAAGGAAAGATGGGCTAGTCATCTGCAAAGAATGAAGGCTGATCAGTATATGGCCAGAGTGTTCCCTTGGCATATTGAGTGAACCCCTTCTGGTGAACTTTTGGGAGAACATGAACAAGAATCCCAAAGAATGGGCAGTCATGGATGATCCATAATCTGTAAGGTTGGAAGGAACTCCTGAATCAATGAGATCAGATCCATTTGAGTCTTGGAGAGTACTACTATTAAATAATAGTAATAACAATAATAATAACTACCACCATTTATATAGTGGCTACTATATTCCAGGCACTGTGCTAAGTGCTTTACAAACATTGTCCATTTGATCCACACAACAACTCAAGGAGGTAGGTGCTATTATTATCACCATTTTACAGTTAAGAAAACTGAGGCAGAGGTTAAGCAACTTGCCCAAGATCACACAGTTTGTAGAGAAGCCAAATTTGAACTCAGGTCTTCCTGACTCCATTAGGACTGTATAAGAACTTAAGTGAGATAATTAGATGAACACAACACAGGCTCTACCTTCATGGGACTCACAGTTGATCACAGAATTTTGGAATAAGGTGCAAAAGAAAGAAGGACCCTTGAAGTTTTAATGTTTATGGTCAAGATACAAATCCTAGAAGTTATACTCTACAAGAACTCTTGCTTGTGTGTATGTGCTACTACTGGTCTTTAAAAGGAAAATGCTCCTAATCTAATAGAATTTAGTAGTCTTTCACTATCTCTTTAACTCAATAAAAAAGAGACAATGTGGGATAAAAAATTGGCTTCAGAGTCAGGAAGATCTGAGTTCAAGGTCCTCCTCTGTCATACCCAGCTATATGACCCAGAGCATGTCACTGGATCTCAATACCCTAGGCCACTCTCTAAGACCCTAAGTTACAAGTAGGTGCTGATCTTCATGGATAAAAGGCTTTCCCTGCACCAGTGGAATTACAGAGCCATTCTCTACCTTTCCCTCCATCTCCAAACCCCAAGTAAGCACTGGTTTCCTCACCTTCCTGTTGCTTTTTCTGTATCATGTGAATCTTCCTTGCTGTGAATCAATGCCTTGAATGAAAGAAAAACCACTTCCTCTGGCCTGCTGTCTCTCAGTTCCAGTTTTCAGACTACATTGTCTTTTATGTATGATTCACCATTTTCCTCCTTTTTCTCCTTGTCCTTTCCCATTGCTCTGCTCCTTTCTTTTTCCTAAAACTAGAGACCACAAGGCTTAACTCTGCTCAACTCCCTCCTGATGAAAAAATGAAACAAAAGAAAACAAAAACAATCCCCACAATCCTTCAGATTCAGGAATGTTTCTTTCCTGCTCCCAAATGATCTGAATGCTTCACGTAAGTAGGATATTAGCTTTAATCTCCACGCTCTCTGCAAAGTTCTTGAAATAGTATTTTTTTCCCAAGTACCCTAGTCACTTGCATCGTACTCTACTCCTAGAACAATCTCAACTCAGCAGAAGATAAGTCCTCTCTTGTGCATGTTCTTTGCCACTGGTTTCCTTGTACCCTGTCAGTAGCCCCCATAGTTGGTTACAGATCCCTTCTGGCCATTCACTTCCAGGAAATGACTATATGAATAAGACCATGTGTTGAATAGAAAAGAAGGCATCCTGGCAGCCATCAGAGCCTCCAAGGTAGAGTAATTAAAAAAGAAGACTCAACGTCTCTATCTCCACTTACAAATAAGCTCTATAAACTCCTGGAACCTGCAAAAGGGAGGTGCACCCAGTCATTAAATGGCTGTGCCCAGTCATGAACCACTATAGATTAGCAGTAAATGAGATATCAGAACACATGGGCTCTGGCTTCAATTTTATCTCTGAGTCCCTGTGTGACCATGGTAAATTAACTTACTTGCCTCAGTTTCTCCATCTATATAATACAGACAACAACAAGAAGAGATAATAAATTCCACTCCCTTCATTTCATAAAAGATATAGTTGGGGTAGTCTATAGTCTGGAGGTAGAAGGGACCATAGAGTCATCTATACCAACACTTTCATTTTATGGAGAAGGAAACTTGGACCTAGAGGTTGAGTGACTTGTCCCAAGGTCACAAAGCAGTAAATGACAGAGTGAGGTTTGACTCAAGTCCAAAGCCCATGTTCTTTCTGTTGAGTTATACTGTTTCTCTGAGTGGTGTCAACATTATCTTAGTTGGTATATTCTACTTTATTCTTTGACCTTCACAAATTTAGACAGGAGAATGCCGAAATGCCTACTGTGAGAGTAGAAGGGCTCTGCATGTGACTGTGCTATTCATGGTGAGGGATAAGATATGGGCCCACTAGGGGCTTGATGTAATGGCCATTCTTTACCTGGTTGGAAACTATCAAAAACATATGAAAACAAAACAAAATAAAACCAAACCAAACCTTGAGGGCCACTGAGGCCCCCACAAGGCAGTGATCAACTAGGGGAAGATAGTGGACAGAGTGCAGAGCTTGGGAGTTCTGAAGAGCCAAATTTGAATCCTGTCTAAGCTGTGTGAGCCCTTGACAATCACTTCCAATGGAAGCCACTTTGAATCTATCAAAAACAAAACAAAACAGAAACCCGAACTTAAGACTCAAAAGTCTGAGATAATAATAATAAGGCAGATAGATGGTGCACTGGATAGAGCACTGGACCTGGAGTCAGGAGGACCTGAGTTTCAGGCACTAACTAGCTGTGTGACCCTGGGCAAGTCACTTCACCCTGTTTGCCTCAGTTTCCTCATCTGTCAAATGAGCTGGAAAAGGAAATGGCAACCACTCCAGTATCTCTGCTAAGAAAACCCAAATGGGGTCACAAAGAGTCAGATATGACTGAAAAGACCAAACAGCAACCAATTAAGGCTAAGCAATGAATGTTTGCAGTTCCAACTTCAACGAGGAGCTTGCATTCTCAGCCAGTCTAACAACATGGAGACAGACGGACAGCAAAATCATGCTATAGAAGCTGAGCAACAAAGCAAACTCTTGCAGAGCAGATTCGGAGTTGGAGGGTGGGGATTGGGGGCCCGGGTTTGACTCCTTGCTCTTTTACTTGCCACATCTCTGGCAAGACAGTTCCCCATTGGACTTCATAAGGTTCCTATGTGTCAATGAAATAGATAGACTAGATAATCTCTAAGATTCCTTCTGGCTCTGAATTCTATGATCTTATAGTTTTAATATAGAATATTTTAATTAATTAATTAAAAAATTGATATTTTAATATAGAGTACAGTTTTAATCAAACTTTAAAGTCACACAGCTGAAGTCCCCTCACCCCCCAAAAACCCCATCCCCACCTCTTATACTCTCTAATTGGGTTGGTATGAAGAATGTGGAAAGGCCATTTGACGAGTGACTTGACCAAGGTCATGCAGGTACTAGGAATCAAACCCAGGTCCTCCCACTCCAAGTTCACTCTTCAATTTTTTGTTGTTCAATTTCCATGTTTTAATTTTGGTTTTTGTTTCTTCTCCTGTCTCCACACTCCCTTAGAACATAAATTCTTCATTGAAGTCAGGGACTATCAATATCCTTTACTTAACCAAGGAGAAAGTAGGAAGTTTGAGGAGTATGTGAACGTATGGAGAGAGAAGGTAGGCAATGAAGGGAGAAGCTGTAGGGAGAAGAAGGGAGAACAGAAGTGGTTTTTCTTCTGTCAGCCTTTCAGGTTTAGGAGGCAGCAGAAAATCCCCAGTGGACATAAAAAAAAAATGACTTGGATTTTTGATTGACCACAGGGCTGCCTCCTGGGCTAAGAGGGAAGAGGGGGGCCAGAGCACTGTCTCCGTGTACAAAGTTCAGACAGAGCATCAGCCTCTCCATTCCAGCTGGCTCTCCCTCTGTTTATTTTTCCTTTCCACTCTCCCTCTCTCTCCTAGTTATTAGGAACCTCTCTGGAAGCCTGTCCAAATGGAGGTTGCAGGAATACAGAACCAGATTGACTAACCAAAAAGCCCACCAAGGACCCTGGGGCCACCCACAGACTTTCTCTGCTCCAAGCTCATAGGGCCAGATTTTATAACTTTTTAAACTAAAGGCACATTTTGATTCAGAGCTTGGTTTCTAATGGCATTCCCGGCACTTGGGCCTGGACACCAGAGGGATGATATTGTCTCTTCCTGTCTGCTGCAGGCAGAATGGGAGATTACTCATATGCCTGTCTTGGCCTCCTGGAACATGAAGGAGCAGGTTTTGGAGACGGCACCAAAAGTATCTTTTCCTCCTTTTTCATCATCATTCAATCAATAAGTATATATAAAATGTGTATGTGTAAAGTACCCTGTGCCAGGTGTTGGGGATACTAGTGCAAAGAATGAAACAATTTTTCCTCTTAAGAAATTTACATTTAGATGGGAGAGTCAGCAGTACATATGAAAAGATATAGAGAATCAATATAAAATGAATACATAGAAATATGTACAAAGTAATTAAGTATAAAGTATTTTGGGAGGGAGGGAGTTAACAGTTGTGGGGATCAGGAAAGGCTTCATGCCTTTCCTAGATGGTGTCTAAACTGAATGTTAAAGGAAGAGAGGAATTCTGTGAAATGGAGGTAGGGAGAGACCACATCAAAGGCATGAAGGGATGGCTTAGGTACAGAATCAGGAGTTGGGCTATTATGAGTGAGGAACAGAGAGAAGGCCACTTTAGCTAGAAGACAGAGGGAAGGGGAGGGAGTAATATTCAATGAGGCTGGAAAGATAAATCGGGGCCAGGTTGTTCAGGGTTTGAAAACCTGAACAAAAGAGTTTATATTTTATCCTGGAGTCAATAGGAAGCCACTAGAGTTGATTGGCTAGGAGATCCACAAGGTCAGATCTGCACATATAGAGAAATCTTTTTGGTGGCAGTCTGTAGGATGGATTGCACTGAGGAGAGACTTGAGGCTAGGGAAGCCAATTAGGAGACTGTTGATATACTACAGGAGGGGAGTCATATCCCCTGAACTAAGGTTGCATCTCTGTGAATGGACAGAAAAGATCAGATGCAAGAGATGTTGGGAAGTTAGAAAAGGCAAGATTTGGCAACTGTCTTGAAGTGAGTATTCCTGACACAGGACTGGCTAATTAAGAAAGCATTCTTGGAGCACATCCAGGAGACATGATGCTGGGCAGCATATCTATGAGTGTTCTGCCTTTGCTGGGTGAGTAGTTGGGTGACTTCCTATGACAAATATAGAGTACTTGACCTGCTTTGGATTATGCGTAGATTGGAAGGGTAGGGCTATAGATCAAATAGGGTAACATATATGGAACCTTTTACAAACCTTAAGGTGACAAATGACACAACTCCTATTATTGTTATTATTATTATTAGTGGTGGAGAAGTCAGGTGTTCAGAGTTATTGCTGCCTCTTTTTTTTCCCTAGGCATAGACAGAGCATCTTTGGGAGAGTGGGGGAGGGGTGGTGGTGGTATGATGCCCCTCCATTGGCCTAGTATTTCTCCTGTGTGAATTCTAGTTAAGATGAAAATCTAGGGAAGCTTTGTGGAATGTAACCTAGAACACAAACATCAGAAACAGTGGTTGGTAAGGGAAATGACAAAAGTAGTCTGAGGGAGCTACAGAAGAAGAGGGTCAGTTTCAGGGTAGGTTTTACATATTGATGTTAATTAAGTTATATTTTAGAAATAGTGATAACAACAACAACAACAATAATAATTACCATTTTTAGCTGGCAGTTGATAGCTGCCTCCCCTAACTTGGAGAGGAGTTCCTCTAAGTAGTTGCCAGGATTGATAATGAGGGTATGGGAATGCAACCTCTGATCTACAAAGGAAATAATAACACAATTGATCTTCATGAATGGATCACGTTGAGGCTCTTGAAAGGAACCAGGATCTGTTGGCCTGACAGAATTCCACTTTTAACAATTCAAATCACCTGAGAATAGGGTAATCGAAAGAGTGCTAGATTTGGGGTCAGTAAAACCTGGAATCAAATTCTCCTTTTGTTCCTTTCAAGTTGAGTGGCCATAGGCAAATCATTTAACCTAAGCCTCAGTTTACACATCCACAAAAGAGACATAATAATAATGATAGCACTTACCTCCCAGGATAATCATGAGGTTCAAATGAGACCATATATGTGGCCTCATTTGCAAATGTGGTCACTTCATAAGTCTTAAAGCACTTTACAAATGTCAGTTGTTACTATAAAATACTTATTATAACTTATTCATCCCCCACTCAGCTCCCGTTAGATTTTCATTTTTAGACTATTGGAAGCTAGGATTCTGGTCCTAAACGAAATGCCTCAGGCAATTCAAAGGCTAGGCCCTGAGAAATACCACCTTAGCTAGGCGTTTATGCCTTTCATTACATGCTTTCCAGAGCACTCTGTAAAAGTGCCAAACTCCCAGTGATTCTCTGAGAGCCAGTGACTTTGTTTCCCCTCAGTACCCTCTTTCTGAGTCATTGCTCTGGTTCTAATGGGTGTGGATACCGTGAATTTACTCCATCAGAGTAATTTTGAGCCTCTCTCCTCCTCCTTGAATGGCCTCCATGACACTGAGCCTGACAAGTCCATAATAATGTTGACCGGACAAGGTCACAAACATAAATACTGAAATTAATGCAATATCTTTGTTTTTAGTTTTTACAGTTAGGCGTAGACTTGTCAAAGAAATACAAATGAAAAGATACATTTCAATACTAATATAAAGATGTGTGTCTATAGGTTCTCCTAGACTCTGGCCACCCCCAACCCAGGACTTGAGGAAAAACAGAGTTCAAGGGGACAGCTAGGTGGATCGAGAACTGTCTCTGGAGTCAGGAGGACCTGAGTTCAAATCTGGCCTCAGACACATGAGATTCACTAGCTGTGTGACCTTGAGCAAGTCACTTAACCCCTTTGCTTCACAAAAAAAGAAAGAAAGAAAGAAACAAACAAAAACCCCAAAAAACAGAGTTCAAGTGTCTAGACCTGGGCATTCCATTCATCACCTTTGCCTTCAGTGCAAGCAAGCATTCCCCTAATGCTGTTCCACTCATTTCTGGGGAAGGAGGCATGATCTCTGGATTGTAGACCAAAGCTCAGGAGTCAGTACTGGCTCTCGACATTGCTGCTCTTCCATTCACAGTTCAATCACTGGCTTTAACCTGAGATCCTGCTCTCTAACTGCTTATTGGATTTGTTGGTAAGTCATTTTTCAGTCATGTTCAACTCTTTGTGACCCCATTTGGGGTTTTCTTGCCAGAGATACTGGAGTGGGTTGTCATTTCCTTCTCCAGCTCATTTTACACAAGAGAAAACTGAGGCTAACATGGTTAAGTGACTTGGCCAGGGTCACACAGCTAAGTCTCTAAGACCAGATTTGAATTCAGGGAGATGAATCTGCTTGACTCTAAACACGGGCACTCTTTCTTCATGTTCATTAATTGAACATTAATTTGAATTATTCTTCCCAGGTTGTTCATGGCTAGTAAAATGATGAGGCACAGTCAAGGGCAGGCATGTCAGATGCAAAGTGAGACTTTCTTCATTCCTATCATCATTTTGCATTCTCTGTCACTCTGAGTCTTTTTAATTTCCCTGTCTCTCCTTATGTTGATTATGTTCTGCCTGAGTGAGAGGGGACTCTTGGTCTGTTTCAATAGGCAGCTGAACTTAGCTTCTTTCTTCTTCTTCTTCTTCTTCTTCTTCTTCTTCTTCTTCTTCTTCTT
>NW_020954580.1:1193414-1229314 GCF_900497805.2 Vombatus ursinus | reverse complement strand
TCTTCTTCTTCTTCTTCTTCTTCTTCTTCTTCTTCTTCTTCTTCTTCAGGCAATGGGGGTTAAGTGACTTGCCCAGAGTCACACAGCTAGCTAGGAAGTATCTGAGGTCAAATTTGAACTCACGTCCTGACTCCAGGGCCAGTGCTCTATCCACTGCGCCACCTAGCTGCCCCTTGCTGCTTCTTCCTTATAGCAACAGAAAGATGGAGGGATGGAGGAAGGGTATTCTGCTTATATTTGCTATTTTTAGCAATACAATAATATTCTATTGCATTGATATAAACAATTTATTCAGCCTTTCCCCGGTTTTTTCTAGATTTTTTGGGTCTTACAAGTAAACCTAAGAATATTTCTTTAGACATAGCACTCTAAAAAACACAACCAACCAAATAAAAGCAACTCAACACTGTCAACATTAGCCCTAGTTGTGGTATCATTGGGTCAAAAGATAATCCTTTTTTCAATCCTCTCAAAAAATATTGCACCAATTTGTAGTTCCAGAAATAATGTGCGTGTTTCCCTTCAGTCCTGATAACATTGAATTTCATCATTTTAACTTATTTAAAAATAACTTAATGAACTTTTTATGGTGCTTTAGAGTTATTTAAATTTGTGTCTCTGATTATTAGATACATGAACAATTTTCCAAGTGATTATTTGCAATTTGTGAAGTATTTTGGGGGACTTTTGAAAAGGAAAGTGTATTCATATCCTTTGATCATTTTACTGTTGGGAAATGGATATCATGCCTACAATTTGTATCAGTTTATTATGGATGTTAATCAGATATGTTTACTGAAAGGTTGTTTGCCTCAACCTGTTTCTTTTTATTTTGTTATTTTTTGTTGTTATGGAAAATCTAATTATTTTTATGTAATCAAATCCATTTATTTTGTCTTCAATATTTCCTTCCAATGGTTTTTTATAGATTTTTATCTTCTCATCAACTGAGAAAAAGATATTGTTTCTCTTTTTACCTTTTAAAAAAATATTTAAATCATTGTTCCAATTGATTTTTATTGTAGTTTACAGTGTGACATATGGTGCTAAGTTAATGCTTTTTGACCATAACTCTATTTAAATTTCCCAAAAATTAAAAAAAAACATAATTGACATATTGACCAGTATTACATGAAATCTATAAATTACTTAGAGCAGCTAGGTGGTGCAGTGGATACAGTGCTGGGTCTAAAGTCAGGAAGATTCATCTCACTGAGTTGAAATCTGGCCTCGGACGTTTACTAGCTGTGTGACACTGGGCAAGTCATTTAACCCTGTTTGCCTCCATTCCTCATCTGCAAAATGAGCTGAAGAAGGAAATGGCAAACCATTCCAGTATCTTTGCCAAGAAAACCCCAAATGGGGTCATGAAGAGTTAGACATGATTCAACAACAACAACAACAACAACAATAAATTCCTTTGGTAAGCATTATAATTTTTACTGGATTGAATAAACCTAACTACATACAGGAGATATCACACCACTTAACGCAGTTCTTTATTTATATTGAAATAATTAAAATTTGTCTTTCTATACGTTAATGACTAAGTAATATTTTTCTCATTTTAAATGTTATTTTTCTTCCCCTCATTTTTCTGTTATTATCCAGTGGTAAATGAATAAGCAGATAATGTCTGTGCATTGTTCTTATAGTAATGATTTTTGCTGAAGTTATTTATTACCTCATTTTCCCTCTTTTAAATAAAGACTAGATCATCACTTGTTGGGGATGTTGTAGAAGAAATTATTACTTAGGTTTATGTTGTACTAGACTAGATAGAATGTAAGGTCCTTTTTTAAGTTAGATTTTGTGATTAAGAGTCACTTTTGGGGCAGCTAGGTGGCACAGTGGATAGAGCATTGGCCTAGAGTCAGGAGGACCTGAGTTTAAATCTGGCCTCAGACACCTGACATTTACTAGCTGTGTGCGCATAGGCAAGTCATTTAACCCAATTGCCTCACCGGAAAAAAAAAGTCATCTTGAAGTTACATGAAATAAGAAGCAAAGAACAACTTGTCAGGTACAAGGAAAGTATGTTCCAATATCTCCTTCTCCAACCCTCAAACCTTTCATGTATAAAGGTTGGGATTGTGGGAAGGGTGTGCAAAAAAAAGGCTAAAGGATAATGGAAGCAAGTGTTTGAATTGTAAACACATGTGAAGGTTCTTATCTGTTCAGACCAATTGTTAGGGAGCTGATCCCTTGGCAAAGGGGGAAAATGCCATCTATTAAAGGCTGAAGAAGATGGTAGAACTATGTGAATAGTCTGGTGATAAAATGGCCCCTATTGGGAGCTAAAGAGTTTCAGAAATCTAGGCTTTTTAGAATGTGTATTATATTTGCTGACAGTTTTTTTAAATGCATTAAAAAACTACCATAATTAATTCATTAATTATATCACCCTAAAATTTTCTCTTCAGCCTCATTTTTTGCCAGGTTTGGCAATCAAGACCATGTTTGCCTCATAAAAAGAACTGGCTAGCCATCTTTATATTTAGAAAGTGTATTTAATATATGGACTATTTTTTTTGAAGTCCTCGAAAAATTCACTTGCAAATCCATTTTATCCCATTTGTTGTCTTTCTGTTTTGTTTTGTTTTGTTTTTGGATCCAACTTGTGATTTTATAGGTGTAGCTAGCTTCTGGTGAGGTGCTTCCTCTACCAATCCAGATTGGCACCTTCTCTGATGTTTATTTTCTTAAAGAGTTGCCTGGGAGACCTGAGAAATTACTTCCCTTAGGCCCTACAGCCTTGTTAGGTATTCCCAATGCACTTTGGAAGCACCTAGTGCATGGTGGTGTAGAAGCCTGTGATGCCCTTGGATTGGGAGTCAGGAAACAGATCCAAAGACCAGTCCTACCTCCAACATTGGCTCATTATGTCACTTGGGACATATAACTAGTTTCTCGGTGTTGTAATTTCTACATCTATAAAACTGAAAACAGATTAGATTTCTCAAGCCAGGATGGTGGCTCTGTTGTTATGTACCATTAAGGGGCATTGACGGTGCTTTCATCTACTCTGTTTCTGTCCTTTTAATCAAAAACAGTCCTTAGATATGGTAGAAGGAACACCAAAGTAGAAATGGCAAAGTCTAGGTTTTCTTTCTGGCCCTGTCTTCTACTAGCCTTACAGCCTTGGCCATGTTATTTAACCTCACTCGTCTCATCTGAACAAATGAGTATGATGATATTTGTGCTACCTACTTCATGGAGGGGTTGTGAGACAATACCCATAAAAGTGCTTTGAAATCTTTGAAGTCCTAGTAGAACTCAGGAATATTATTTACAGCTCTCCCAGGCTTGAAAAAGTCCATTGTGAAATTTTTCAGTGTGAGCATTTTATACCTCAGAAATTAGCTATTGCCACAAATCAGAGCTTGATTTATTGTTTTGTTGATTGCCCAGGTTTAGGAAAGTGTTAATAATGCAGATCAAATTTACAAGTGTTTTCTGCATACATTTTTTTTTTTGAGAGGCTGGTTGTCAAACATTTCCCTGCACACTCGGATCTTGCCCTATGAAATATTATTTGAGTTTAGTAGGACTTCAGGAGAAGGCATGGGGAAGAAGTTACCACCATACATGGGAGACCTGGGGATTGGAGACTGATTAATAATAATAACCACAACAATAATGATAATAATGATAATAACTGGCATTTTTATGGAACTTTCAGGTTTGCCTTCATTATCTCACTTGAGCCTTGCAATGCCCTTGATCCAACCTGTGCAGTTTCAGATGCTGAGAAAGCAGGATACTCACTTCCTGGCCCCTATTAGTCACTTTAGAAAGACTTCTGGTAATTTTCCTCTCTGCAAACGGAGCCTTTGCCCAGCCTGAGAATGGGATTTCTCTGTCTTCCCTTTCAGTGACACTGCATGAAGTAATAGCTTTCTTATTTCCCTTCTGGTTATTTCCTCTGACACAGGGACACTAGGGAAATGTAGCTGAGAAACTTTCAGGGGATCCCAGGCAGCTGAGAAGGATTAAAATGTCATGGAAGAAAAAAACCCCAAACAACTAACCAAACAAACAAACAGAAACTAGAATTGCTGAATATTGGGCATGATATATTCTCTCTCTCTCTCTCTCTCTCTCTCTCTCTCTCTCTCTCTCTCTCTCTCTCTCTCCCTCTCTCTCCATTATCTATCAATTATGTCAGCCTATCTCTATCTGTTATCTATCTATCTATCTATCTATCTATCTATCTATCTATCTATCTATCTATCTATCTATCTATCTATCTATCTATCTATCTCTCTATCTATATCTATGTATCCATCTATGTATCTATCTCTCTACATCTATGTATCCATCTACCTATTTTGTATCTATGTCTATGTATCCATGTATGTATGCATCTATCTATCTAACTCATTGTTCTATTTCTATCCATTACCTATCTATCTCCTGTCATCTATTCATCTACCTACATATGTATGTATGTATGTACAGTAGGGGGTGTGGTTTAGTAGCAAGAGCAGTAGTACTGGGTTTGTTTTGTCCCTGATATTAACTATTTCTTTGACCTTGGGCAAATCATTTTCCCTCTCTGTTTTTTCATTTCTAAAATGAGTCATTGGGGCAGACAATTTAAGGTTCCTTCTTTCCAGTTCTAAACTAATGACTCTGTACACACATAGACCCATAGACAGATGCCTTTGTATTTTTGTTTTCCCTATTTGGATAAGAGAGGAAGGCAACATTTTAACCCTTGAGTGGAATGATATCTTTTTGGCTATGTTTTTGGACAGTGATTTGTGATGCTGTGGGTTGGAGGATGGGACCTTGGCCACCATGTTATCCCAGTAGAGATTATCATGGGCCTCCAACCCCAAGTGCCAGGTGTTTTTGGGCAACTCAATTCTTTGAAAGTGATGCTTTTGATAGATGATAGAGTAGAAGCTCCCTGAAGGCAAGAACTGTTTCATTTTTGTCATTCAGTCAACAAGCATTGTTGTGATTGTATCCCTAGTGTCTCACAAAATCCTTGATTTTTTTCATTTACATAATTTAGTCACTTTGGTTCACTGTGTCCCAGTCTTAGGTATGATCTCTTGCTTCGGGCACTTGCCTGAGGCCAGAGCATAAGCTTCACTATGAATCCTTTTGCATTTCCTCTCATGCTTGGGGGTCCACAAAGAGCTATATGGAGGCTGTGTCACAAGGCATTCCCTAGGGTAATGAGTAGTTCTTTGTTGATGGTTTTGATAAGATGTCCTTTTTCTGGAGCCCTGGAATTTGATCAGATTCATTGATCTGGAAGATTGATTTCTGAGAGGCAGCGTGGTAGTACAGTGCTGTCAAACTCAATGGAAAATGGATACCTGCAGGCTACATAATACCTTGGAAAACCACAAATTAACGTTATCTATATTGTATTGCATTTTTATTTATTTTGTTAAACAGTTCCCAACTATATTTTAATCTGGTTCTGACCCAATGGAGAATTTAGCCAGCATGAAGTTTGACTCCTCTGATATAGCTGATGTTTAATTCAATAAACATTTGTTAAGCACCTACTATGTGCCACACATTGTGCTAAGTGCTGGATGATAGCTAACATTTACATAGTGCCAGGCACTGTGCTAAACACTTTACAGATTTTCCTCAATTGAGCCTCACAACAACTCTGGGAGGTAGGTGCTATTATTATCTCCATTTTACAGGTGAGGAAACTGAGACAAACAGTTAAATGACTTGCCCAAGGTCACACAGTTAAGAAGGGTCTGAGGCAGGATTTGAATTCAAGTCTTCTTGAGTCCTGGCCCAGCATTCTACCCATCAGGCCATCTAGGATAGGGAATTGAATTTGGCATTAGGCCTTGAGTTTGTACTGATGTAAAGTTGATTTAGTCTCCAAAGACAAGGGACTCTGTGGGTTGGAATAGCCATGCAGGAATCTTCATCTAAAGATGGTAAGAGAACACCTACTCTCCCACACTATACGAGCATATTCTTCCAATGCCATGTAAATGGCATACTCTTTATTTTACTCTAAGCCCATTTCTGTTGTACCAATATCTTTCCAACACCAAGTCCTTCTTTTAATGTGAGCTTATTCATACATGTATCTTTTCTGGTTTTTAACAAATGCTTTGGGGATTCAAAGGTGAGTCCACTCATTAATTTTTTATATTGGAAACCTAAATAAGAGTTAATCAACCATGACCAGCCTGGGCAAGCCATGTTCTCTAGCAATTAAATTAGAGCTTCCTTTGCCCTCCTTAGCTTCGATTTCATCTCCAGCTAAGGGGAAGGTCACAAGCTGACTGTGGGGTTAGGCAGTCAGGAAACTGGAGGTCTGAGACCATCTTTGCTACTTGACCTGCTCGGTGACCTTGGATTCTTTGCTAAATATCCCTAGGTCTTAAATTCTCCATCTCTCAAAGGGATAAAACAGACTCAACCTCCCTCCTCAGGGCTTGGACAGGAATAGTTAATCAGAAGGACTATAATTTAATTCAATCCAATTAATGTGAATTGGGCAAACATTAGGTTGATAGTCCAAAGTTCTTGGGTCCCTGTGGAGTGCTGCATGACACTGCTAAACATAAGATCACAGGAATCAGAACTGGCAGGGACCTTAGGAATCACCTCAGCCAACCCTCTCATTTGCAGATACAAAAACTGAGAGTCATAGAAAGAAAATAGATTATTTAAGATCACAAAGGTAGTGTGAGTAGTAAAGTCTATAATTTAAATCCAGGTTCTCTGACTAAAAATCAATCACAATGGCCCAGAATACTTTATTTACACTGACCTGTTTATGCTTTATATTACCAACACTCAGTCAAAGAATTTAGATATTTCCAAAATTTGAATTATAGAGGTTGAAAAAAATGTGAATGTTTGGTAATACTTGACCAAACTGTTTGTAGGATGATTTGAATTTTTCTTCCTAGCATTTCTGGGAATTTTTTCTTTTTGATCATTAAAGTGATATAGTCGAGTAAGTTAAATAGGTAGTAGTTAATGAATGATATGTGTTTAGCTTAAGCATTATTTACCAAGGCAAGTAGAGGGTGAATTGAGTAAAATATAGGACTTGGAATCCGAAAGACCTAAGGTCAAACCCTGCTTCAGATACTTAATAGTTATGTGGCTCTGGAAAGTCACTTAACTTGTCTGTTGTAGTTTGCTCATCTGTAAATTGAAAATAATAATAATATTTATCTCCCAGGGTTATTGTGAGGACTAAATGAGATAACATACGTAAAGTGCTTTGTAAACCTTAAAATGTAATATAAATGCTGTTTTTCCAGGTTGACAGATGCTTAATGCCTAGAATAGCATTAAAAAATACCTTCCCTCTCCCCAATCACCTCTGAAATACGTTTCCAAGTAAATCGAATCAATAAAGTCAATACTTCTTGACTCATTTGATAGAAATGGTTATTTTTTCCTGAGGTGAGTGGCTGTCCAAGAGAATATATGTCTTTATGTGTTTGACATATGTAACATTTTATATACATACGTGTATCCATATATTTAGGCAAGACCTGAAATTTCATTGGCATGAGAACCTAGAATGTTGAAACACCCTCTACCAATGTAGTTGGGTACTTGCTTTGCAACTTCTAATCTTACAGAGTAGCCTGGGGACACTGTGAGGCCAAAGGTCACAAAGCCAGAGTGTGTTAGAGGCCAGATTTGAATCCTGATTTTAAGACTAGTTCTTATTCATTATCCTACACTGCCCACACTACCTCTTGCATCCATGGCCTCTTTTTCTACTTTTTTCTTTCTCTTTTTCTTATTCATACTGAATCTGTTATCGTCCCCATCATGAACATTAGTCCTTTGATTCCTTTCTTGGTCCATTAGTCTTTTTTTTTTTTAACATCACTTGTCTCACTACCCAACTTGAACCCCAAGGTCATGCATTTCCATCATGCTCGCAATAATACCCTCACACTTTTTGCCTATCCTAACAATCCCCAGTTTGGACAAATCCCACCATCCATTTTCTTTGCTCTGGAGTTAGAAGCAGACTTATTGTTTGGGTCCTCTTCCTATTCCACAAAGGGAGTGTTTCAAACCTTTCTTTCACTTCTCCAACCTTCAGCTTCCTTGCAAACCCTTTATTCTCTGCAATAGCTTTGTCTTTTATTTTATTGAGAATATTAAGTCTATCTGACATTAACTCTTTTAACTTCCTTCTCCTCCAGCTTCAAATATCTATCTTCATCAATCTTCTTTATCCTTCTTGTCTCAGAGTATAAGGTTTCTCTTCTCTGCAAGGTCAACCTATTTTCTTGATTCAATTCTTCTGACATCTTGTGTGGCCTTATTTCACTAGTTAGTTCTTTTCCAATCTTTACTTCTCTGTTGTCCCTTCTTAATATGAATGTGCTCTGGCTTCTTCTCTAAGAATACCTTTACTTTGATTTTGTCACTCCCTGAAGATACTATCATAAATCCTTCTTTCCCTTCACATTCAGATGTATTCCGCACCTTCTTCACTATGCACTTGTCCCAAAGACATTAATCTCTTGAAATATGGCTTCTGCCTTGATCAGCTGAAATGACTTTTTCAGAAGTTACCAGAAATGCCATAGTCACCAAATACAACTTTTTACCTCTCCTGTCCTATCTCCAGAACCTCCTAAATGAACTCCCTTACTCTGGTTTATCCTTGGCAAATTCCTTGTCCATGTGAAGCCATACATTCACCACTAGGGGTTCACTCAATGCATTGAGAGTATTTTTCCATTTCTTTTGGCATTGAGAGGATACTGGAGGAGCATCTGGCTATCCATGAATTGCCCCTCACTTTCCCCTTGTGATGCTCCCACCTTTGTTCTGCTCATACATTGAATGACGACATAACCTTCATACCCTATCACCTGGTTTGTGATGTGCTATAGTTGGCTGACATTCACTGTCAACCTCTCTACTGTCCCTTTGATGGTTTTAATTTCATTTCTTCAGAGACTGTAGCATTTCATGACTCAAAGATACACAACAGCACTAGAAGGCTATGAGGCTGAAGGACATGGGTATTTCTTTCAGGAAAAATCTTGAGACTCTTCAAAGGATTTTGCAGGTTCCCTAAAAGCATTCCAGTCACCTTTTCTTCTGTTCAATTTATTGATGGATGGGCTCTATAGGATGTCTCTTTAATTGTCTATCATAGTCTGAATGTCAGGCATTCTTCACCTATAGGCCCAATTAGGAATAGAGTTAGGGAATGAACTGTGATTCCATTGGTGCAAGAGTAAGGCAGATTTCACCTTGCTAAAACTCCTAACACTCTTATTGTATCCTTTTCTTGAATACCAGTAAGACAACCTTTCTGGATTATAAGAGAGGCCAGGCCCCAACTCATTAAGAGGAAGCCCCTTAGAGAGATGTCCTTTTGTGTGACAATCTATCTCTTTTTCTATGTCCAATGGAGTAATGTGCAAGATGACTGAATATCTGATTATTAATGGTATGACTCCAACCATCATTAATCTCTGCTACATTCCCATGGCATTTCTAGTTTCTTGCTTGTCTCATTTTGAAGTAGGTGTTGATATTTGCTCCTGTTTGCTCATGTGTCTTTGATATTCTATCTCATCTCCCATTCCACAACATTGTCTCCCCAGCTAATGATGCTGAGTCAGATCACATTCCTAATTAAAAATTGTCAGTGACTCCTCATCGTTACTGACTAATGGCAAGAGCTCTTGGCCTGACATTCTAAGACTCCTAAGATCTGGCCCCAATCAGCCATTGCAACCTCATTTCCTAGTACTTGTGGACATGTGCTCTATGATTCAGTTATACTGGACTACTCAGGGTTTGCCAAACATGTTTGGCACTTTAAAAAAATCTCTGTGCCTTTTCTCATATAATTTCCTTTACTTGGAATACTTTACCTCTACTTGTAAAAATTCTGCCTGGACTTCAAGACCCAACTCTAATGTCAATGCTTCATGAAATCTTCTCTAGACAAAATAGCCAGAGGTGATTTCTCCTGTTAGAAGGCTTCTTGCTAGAGTGCTCATAAAAGATGTACTGGAACTATAATAATGGGTCTAAATGACACATGATTATTGAAATGATCCCAGATGGACTTATCAGAACATTGGATAGGACTGGCAAAGTGACCTCAGTATTTTATAATGTTATTATTTTTGTGTATGGGTTTGTGAAGTGTATATATGTGTGTTCTTTGTTCTTATTTGTATACACACAAGAGTAAGAGTAAGAGTACACAGACATACACAGACATGAGGATCAGTGCATGGGTGGGATGAGAGAGAGAGACAGAAAGACAGAGAGAGAGAGAGAATGAGAAACATCTCTACAGATATTCTTCTTCCTAGCCAACCTTCAACAGAAAATCAGGCTGAACTCCTGTGCCCCTATCAGTATATTTAATCTTAAACATCATGCCATAAGATAGAATTAACTCAAAGCAAGTGGCATAGTAACAATAGTAACTTCAAAACATACCATGGCAGGTAGATACTATTATTAGCCTCATTTTATAGAAGAGGAAATAGAGGCAAATGGAGGTTAAGGGACTTGCACACAGCTAGTAAGTTTTAAGGTCATGAAACTCACAAAATATCTGTAAGAGAGGCACAGATCTCTTAAAGGAACCCCCTCCTCTGAAGTCCTGTAATATTATATACAGCTTTAATAAACTCAAACTGCACTAAGACTTTTGGGACCCCCTGTACTTCTCTTATAACACAGCACATTTATTCTACCTAGGGTTAGAAGCCAGAATTCAAGGGAAAGAGAAGTAAATATGTAGTTGAAGAAACAGGAATAGCTATTATAAACAATTCTTTTTAGTAGTTTGGTAGTTAAAGGGTTGGGGGAAACTAGAATAGAGGGTAGGACTGGAGGCAGTAAGACTCATCTTCTTGAGTTCAAATCTGGCCTCAGATACTCATTAACTGTGTGCCCCTGGGCAAGTCATTTAACCCGTTTACTCATCTGTCAAATGCGCTGGAGAAGGAAATGTCAAACCACTCCAGTATCTTTTCCAAGAAAACCCCAAATGGGGTCATGAAGAGTTGGACACAGCTGAAATGACTGAACAACAAGTTAAAGGATTAAGAGATATAGGATAATTTCTTGAAGGAATGGCAGAGTCAAAAAGCTAGTAAATACAGGAAACAGAGACAGAAACACAGAAGGAGAGAGACAAAGGTTCAGAGAAATAGAAACTGAGAGAAAAAGAGAAAGAGAGAGAGAAAGACAGAGGGAAAGAGAGGAGAGGGAGAGAATGACACATGACTGAATGATGGGACAAGCTCTTGAAGGAGTTGGCAGGAGATGAGACCAAGTCCATAGGTAGTGGGATTTGGTCTTGGCAAGGATTTGAGCCACTTCTTTCTTAGTGAAAAAAGTAAAGGAGAGGATGAGTAAAGACAAAGAGGGCTTAAATTATAGAATGGGGTAAAAGATGGTCTCTATTTTCTCAAAACAGTGTGTTGAAAAGACGTCTGTTGAAAGGAAGGTGCAGAGGATGTAGTGGGGACTTGAAGAAAGAAGATAAATGAAAGGAGTGAGATTGGGAGCCAATCAAGGAAGAGGAAAAGAATTATTATGCAATAGTGAGGCAAAAATGAGATAAGTTAAGACAGATCTGTCGTGGACCCACGATGTTGTGACTTCCTTTAGTAGCATTCAACGGTTTAGGAGTATGAGCAAAGAAGGTAGAGGGTGGGGATGATTCTGGGCTGGAGATGAGCAGTGTGTAAATGGTGATAGGAAAGAGAAGAGATGAGATCAAGATGAGGTTAAACTGTTCAACTATAGATAGAGTCAAGACAATAAACAGAGAAAACTGAGGTTAGAACAGAGGCAATGTACTGGAATGTCAGAGAGGGAAGAGGAATTGGAGGCCCCATTGAGGACAAAGAAGAGGTTTAGAAGATCATTGGTTCCTCTTAGCTAGGCATAGATGACAGTTTCACATATGTCATAGTTTTCTTTAAGGGGTTATCATTCTCTGATTTTGGTCATATCTTCCTGCATAACCTTTGTGGTTCAGTTGTTGGGTCATTTCAGTTGACCATTTCATTTGTCTGACTCTATTTTCAGCTAGTGGCTATGGCTGCCATTTTGTTGTCTCAGCTTAATTGAATGAATTGACCCATAGCTGTGACGTACCCTTCGAGAGGCAGAAGCTGAAGAGTAGCTGTTATGTAA
This sequence comes from Vombatus ursinus, assembly GCF_900497805.2. Lineage (NCBI taxonomy): Eukaryota > Metazoa > Chordata > Mammalia > Diprotodontia > Vombatidae > Vombatus > Vombatus ursinus. Next base: position 1,217,149 of record NW_020954580.1, on the reverse strand, counting down.
TCAGCAAGGGACCGTCCTATCCATCTGAAAGGATCTAAAAGAGGGAAAACAGATGCAAGCTCTTATCTCCCTGACTAGATTTCGTAAGTCTTTGTTGGCTTAGCCAGAAGGAATAGAGTATTCTTTTCTAATGAGCAGCCTGTTGTGGGGGATGGTTTGGAAAATGACATGCAGGTGTTTTCTGTTCCGTGACACTTTAATTTTGAGAGTGGCAGTTGTTGCTGTACCTCATAAGGTAACTATGGCAACAAGCCTGGTGCTGGTGAGCTGGAGATGTGACAGCATAGTCAACGGCAATTAATTGGGTTACTTTTTTTTTTCTTTCGGGACTCATAAGACAGCTGATGTCAACATTTCCAGGGTGCAATTAGAGACATTTTGGACCAGGAAAAAATAACTAGATTTCATTTAAAACATATCATCCTGGCAACCAGCTCAGTGATAGATATTCTTATGGTGAAGAATCAGGTGGATCCTACTTACCTCTTTCTCAAGGGAATTTCTGAGGGTGTGCTAAATTTCAGCTTAGGACCTAGAATGCTTCTACATGTAAATCCTTTTTCTTTTCTTCTAACTTTCATAATGCCAGAGAAAAAAAGCATTGAAGGGCAAATTTCAAATAATGATTTGGTATTTTGGATTCCTCTCAAGATGGCTTTGCTTCAGCCTTCCTAATGAGTTGTTTGCAGTCATATTTCCCTGGGGTTTGTGGGGGAAAAGTAGTGTGATATTTTTTACTTTGAAACACTACTTACTGGTACTTTTCTGTTTTCTGAAATCCTTAGGCAAGGGAATAAGATTTAAGTGGAGCTTTGAAACATTCTGAGTATATTTAGTATCATGGTAGGGTTGTGGGAAAACCTGTCTTTGTAGCTATTTTCTAATGGAGAGAGTGAAAGAACCAAGACTGAGTACTTAGCATCTATACCCCTAAGATAGATTAACTCAGTTCCAGTATGTCTGTGCAAAAGAGCGCAGCCATGGCACACATGATTTCTACTTTTTGATCTGACATTGGCAAAGTAGAAATAACAAAAGAAAGCTAAGTCCAACTTAGTGGAATCCAGGAACTTTTGGGGAAAACAGGAAGGATACCTTGATAGATAATGCCAGGAAAAGTTATGATTTCTTCCTCTGAAATTTTATGGAGCTTATTTGAATATTTTGATGGATTTTGATTTTATGGATGTAGATACTCTCATCCAGCAACCAGTCCATGCTCTCTCATCTTTGGCTCTTTCCAAATAGCCAAACAATGTACTACTTGATACACTTACTTTGTCTTTCTGTAGATCTCTTGATATTTCATGGATTTCAATGGATTAAGAGGTCTTTTCTTTGTTTTATCCTGTTCTTCTATCACATGACAGGCCCTCCTTTTCTAGCTATACATTTCTCTGATGGCAGATCTTTTCAATTTTTTAATCTATTTGTTGTCCTTTTCTCAGTTTCACCCTTAATTACCCTGGGAATTTTACTTAGTTGGGTCTTTCACTAAGCTTTTTATAACCTGATTTTTTTTCTCTATTACTTCTTGCTATTCTATGAGGTAATACTAGGTGTGATGATCAGGATATTATTTCTTCCTTATAAAATGGTGAACTTACAGCTAAAATTTATAGGAAAGCTTCTCCACCATCTCATGGTTAGGATTTCCAGTGTTGTTCCATTCCTGAAGGGAGGCATTCAGAGGTGACAGTATACTTCTTTACATATATACACACACACACACACACACACACACACACACACACACACACATACACACACACATGATCAGGGTTTCAAGCTGATATTTAGGCTTGGATACTAACTGGCCAAGGTAATGATGACTCAATATTGTATGCCTGCATTAAAGGGCAGAGTCAGTGAGAGAGCATTGCATGGTAGAAACACACAGTCTTCATTTCTTTTTCAAGAGAGACACATAGGATTCCAGACTTTTTTCATGAAAAGACCCATGGGAGAGAAAAAAAAAAAGACTTTGGAAAGTGGCAGACATGGAGAGGAGCTGGTGCCTCAATATATTCCTGATTTCCAGCTTGCCTCCCAAGAGATTTCAGGGAATTTTCTTTTGGCTAAGATCAGGGTTTCTCTCTTGGTTGAGCTCCCAGTGGGAAAGCTCATTCATGTTATTTATTTTCTGTCACAATCTAATCTGTAAAACTTCTCATCTTTCTGTTCATTATTTTCTTGGATAAATGGGTTTACTTGTTATGCACTATTTGTGATTGTCTTTTGTGTAATCAGCATTTGGTGAGAAGGAATCAAGCTTATCAATGTAAGCTTGGGATTACTCCTTCCCTCTAAGTAACTAGTCAGGCAGGCAGTCAGTCAGTTAATAAGCATTTATTGACTGCTATGTGCCAGGCACTGTGCTAAGCACTGGTGATACAAAGGACAACTTAAAAAAAAAAGTCCTCTCAAGGAACTTACAATCTAGTGTCAGATACTGCATGTAAACAACTATGTACAGACATGATGTATACAGGATAAATTGGAGACAATTAATAGAGGGAAGGCATTAGTGTTAAGGGGATCAGGAAAAGCTTCTTATAGAAGGTGAAATTTTAAGTGGGACTTGATGGAACCCAGATGAACCTGGAGATGGAGATGAGGAGGGAGAGACTAGGGAGACCAGCAGCTTTATTGCTTTTGAATCTAAAAAAAAAAAAGACATTCCCCTAGATTTGTAGTATTTGGTAGGCAGATAGATATAATTTTAGTTCAGCATTCCCTCTCTCAGAAGAGAACACAGATATCAGTCTTGTGGCTACTTATTCAGCTTCTCTTCAGCCAGCAATCAAAGTCACCTTTGAAGAGGGGTGAGCAAGATTCTATTTTTAATTTTTAATTCATTTTTTAAAAAATTTTTAGGCAATTGGGGTTAAGTGACTTGCCCAGAGTCACACAGCTAGTAAGTGTCAAGTGTTTGGTCTGAGGCCAGCTTTGAATTTAGGTCTTCCTGACTTCAGGGGCAGTGCTCTATCCACTGCGCCACCAGCTGCCCCAAGATTCTAGAGATATCTATTATTGCCTCACTATGGACTGTATATAGACAGCCCATGCTGATGTATACATCTTACATGGGCAACACATGCACCTTACATCAGCATTCATGTTATTCATAGCTAAGCATAACTGAAGGGATGTAAAAGATGTAAAGTAAGGCTGATATAATTGAATATTCCCTTAGAACTCTTAATTCAATCCAACAAACATAAATGAGTTATCAGTATATGGCACTGGATACTGCTTCCATTCTAGTCTTTTTTCCCCCCTGTATACTGAAGGTCTTTAAGTAGAAGCTGAATGACCAGCTTGGAGATGTAGCAGAGGGGATTTTTAATAAGGTATGTAATTAGACCACTGAGGTGATACTCTTTTAAGTGATAATCCCTCCTTTTCAGCCAAAATGGACTACTTGCTACTCAGAGACAATAAAACTTGCTATTAGTCTAGAAGCTGTTTTATATAGAAGGAATTTGTATATGTTAGGAAAGGTATGAAAATTGCACCATTCATTAGGTACTCTGAGATTTCACTATAACATGTATAAGAAAGACAAAGACTTTTTGCCATAATAACTGTAATTCAAGGCAAATATTATTATCACTGACCCTTTCCCTCTAGGGCTACTAAAAGCACATAGAAATTTTAAGTCAATTTGCATGGCAGGGAGCATGATGAAAGGGCAATGAAAAGTGGTATACGTGATTATCCACAGCTTCAGAAAGACTTAGCAGGAGTTGTGATCCATAGGACTGAGTTCCTTCTGGTAAGGAAGGACTGAGTATATAAGGGCTTTTAAACTGAATTTATAACTATTTTTTTTGCAAAGCAATTGGGGTTAAGTGACTTGCCCAGGGTCACACAGCTAGTAAGTGTCAAGTATCTGATCTGAGACCAGATTTGAACTCAGGTCCTCCTGGCTCCAGGGCCAGTACACTATCCACTGTGCCACCTAGCTGCCCCTCTGAATTTATAATTTTTGAATGAGTGTTTTTGTGCATGTTTGTGTTTATGTATATGTGTGTGTGTATGTGTATGTGTGTGTGTGCATGCATGTGCATGTGTGTGTATGTGTGTGTGTGTGTGTGTGTGTGAGAGAGAGAGAGATATGGAAGATAACATGGACCTTTCTAACAAAAGAGCTAAAAATGTGTTGATTAGTCACCCTGAGGCAGTTTGGCTTGGGTCTCACAAAAGAGTGATAATATGCTCCCTCTAAGGAAGAAGAAGCTGTAGTAGCAGATGACAACTTTAACTGAAGAAATCTGTAAGAGAATTTATTGGAGAGGGAATTCACTGAATGCTATAGTATTAATGGAAGGCTTTGTGGGTTAGGGTTGGGCTGGGTGTTAAGGTCTGAGTAGCATTTCAGTAGTCAGAGGGGAAGGCATTTCAAATAAAGTCAAGCTTTAAAGGCACAGAGATGGGAATGGGCATAAGACCCTTTCAGTTTCTAGATCCCCATGATTGCTTACGTGGTAGCTATGCCCACAAGTTGTACAGAAATAACTTTTGAATGACTATTTTAACAGATGATATTCCTTGCATTACTCCTAGTAGGCAATTATTTGGAAAATGTGACGAAGATGTTGAGTAGACAAGGTTGGTACTGAAATTATTATCTACCACCTGGTTTTCCTGGATTCTTTCAGTTGTTAATTTTACTTATTTTTGACTCTTCAGAATCCTGTTTGGGGTTTTCTTGGCAAAGATACTGGAGTGGTTTGCCATTTCCTTCTCCAGCTCATTTGACAGATGAGGAAACTAAGGCAAACAGGGAGAAGTGATTTGCCCAGGGTCACACAGTTAGGAAGTATCTGAGGCCAGATTTGAACTCAGGAAAATGAGTCTTCCTGACTCCAGGCCTGGTAATCTACCCACTGTGCCACCTTCTGTAAGAAGCCTTTCCTGGTCTTTTTTATCTTAGCATCTTCCTTCTGTGATCTTTATCCAATATATCCTGAAAATATCTTATTTGTACATAGTTGTTTGCATGTTGTCTGTCCCATTAGAGTGTGAGTTCCTTCCAAGCAGGAACTGTGTTTTTGCATTTCTTTTGTATGGCCAGGGCTTAGCACTGTGCCTAACACAGAGTAGGCACCTAATAAATGCTTTTTGACTTGACTTAGTAAAGTTAAAACATGCATCTTCTTTTCTACTTAGCCAATGGTAAACTACTAAAGTAGAAAGCAATGTACTTTCAAGAAATTTTGTGTTGCCATTTTTACAGAATAGACTTTGTTGGGGAGTTTTGTCTGTATTTTTTGTTGGTATTTATCTTGTGTTAAAATATACAAATATATAAATCAGTAGTTTATTTATATATTTATTTAATATATTTATATATAAATATATAATATATTATATATAAATATATAAATCAAAATGATTAAAAAGAAATGTGGATGTTATTTACTCAGGCCTTTATATCTTTTATGAAACTAATTTACAAATTAAAAAAAAACACCAAGCCTAGAAATATGACCTCCATATTTGAATGTGTCCTTTTTGTACTGTTATCCTCCCTGTGACCCCTAATGTACTTTACTCACAAGGCTACTGAGAATACCAGGAAGATAATGACAGTGCTCCCAGGTCCCTAGGAACAAGACACAGCAAGAATTAAGAAATGATGATGCTTTGACTTCTGGCAATCACTAATTTCCTTCTTGTGCTTTTTATCCCATTACTTCTATTTAGTTCCCTTTCACTGGGGCTAAATCTTTCACCTCTGTGCTCCTATCCCATCATCAGTCTTTCCTTTTATTTCCTTAGGATACTGGCTATCATGTCTCTCTTTCTCTCTCTTTAATTCTGCTAGTATACGTATTTTGCTTGACTGACTTTTCCTCAGGCATAATCCCTTGCTGATGAGTTGGACTCTTCAGTGTTTCTCTATGACGAGTGCTAATTGGCCTGTACTCTTAATTTTTCTCATGAGTCCTGGAGATGGTAGCATTTTTTTTCCCTAGGAAAAACTGAACCATGACTGAGGACTGAAGTATCTATTATGTAAACAAAAAAAAAGAAGAGTCACAGAACTGACTTCAGTGGACTCTGAGCAGGGAAGGAAGACCAAAAAAAAGCAAGGACAATTTCAATCCAGGGTCTAGTAATGTGTTGATACCATTTTCACTATTGCACAGCATAAGAAAGAGAAAAAACCATCTATCTGCAAAAGGAAGTGATTCTTCTCAGAGTAATTGCAAAGTTGATGCTATCAATTCCTAACAGGATCAGAAATGGAGAAAACATGTTCCAAAGAAAGTTTCACTTGAAGACACTTCACAGAATTTGGATGAATTCATGCAGATCCATTAGGCTGCTGATACCTAACATAATGGCCTGACTGCTTCTGATTCATTTTAGGATATGACTGATTGCGTTTTCAATGTACAATATTAGCCAGGAGAATGTAAGGGTAGGGGAAGAGAAGGAGATTCTTGGGAGGTCTTAGACAATTCAATTCATTTAAAGGGCTGGTTCTGGAGTCATCTGTTTATGGCCCATGTCAGTATCCCCATCTGTAAAATGAGAGTTGGACTAGATGGTTTCTGTGGTTTCTTCTAGCTCTAAATCAATGATTCTATGATTTAAGTCAATAAACATGTATTAGGTGCCTAGAGTGGGGAAGACTATTGTCCTAGATGTTGGGGGAGATGTAAAAATTTAGATGAGATTCTATTCTTATATTCGTGGAGTTTACATTCTAGTTAGAAGACATGACATAATAAAAAGTGGCCATAATAAAATACTATAAATACATGAGAGAGATGCAAATGAAATGCTATGCAAGGTCATCTGGAGTAAGATCATTACTAATGAGAGGATTGGAGAAGTCTTTATGGAGGAAGCACATTTGAATTGGCCTTTAAAGGATAGGTAAACTTTCAGGGGGAGGGGATGAAGGGAGGAGAGGGATGTATAAAAGATGACATTCCAAGGGTAAGAAACAGAATGAATAAAGGTACACAGCCTGAAAGAACCAGGGCATGTTCCTTGTCATTGTCAAACTTGCCCAAATAGCTAGCTGGTGGCATGAGGGAGAATAAAACAAGCTACTCTTTATACGTTACATGTTTATATGTGGTACATGGTGGATTTTGATTTAATGGTTTGCTGAGTAATTGGGATCAAAGTTGTTAAAATGACCAAAAATAGTCAGCCTGCATAGATTGAATGCAAACTAGACATGGTCTGGTTGTTTATTTTGGTCATCTTAGTGACCTACTTGAATCAATTCAGTATTCACTCAGTGATGTCTGCAGAACTCAGCTCATAGCCAGGGAGGGGGAGCCATTAGAACTGACAAGAAATTCTACAGGAACCCCTGGTTATTGATTTCTATCTCTGCTAAATATCCACAACAAATAGAATATCAGCCACATTTTGATGCTTGGTAGGTTAGGCAAACAAAAAGCTATTTTGGAAATTTGTGGAAGGGACCTCAGTGGCCATTTAGTGCAACCCATGCACCCGTGAATTTCCACTATAACACATAACAAGTGATCATCCAGAATCTGATTGAAGAGTTCTAATGAGGAGGAATATTTTACCTTTTAAGGAATGTTAGCTCTTATTCTACTTTTGGGTGGCTCCAATTGCTAGGAGGTTTTTCCTGTTACAGGGTGTATCTCTGAAATCTCAATCTCCCCACTCCCCACCATCAACATGAGAGACTTTGATTCTTGCCTGGAGGTGAGAAAGAAATTTGAGCAACAAGGCTAGCAACCCTGATCTCCACAGAAAGAGAATATTGGGCTATTTTATCTATCTGCCCTCCTAAAATCTATTAGTTTAGAGGAAATGTTTCACTGGTCACTAAGCCTTAAAGAAAATACGGTACAGCTTATATCTAAAGGATTGGATCTTGCCCACCAATGCTAGTTACACAAAAGACCATCACAAATAGTGAATAGTAAATAAATCCATTTGTCCAAGCAGATATCCAAAAAGAATGAGAGAAGCTATACAGAAGATAATCTAATAGAAAATACACAGAATGAACTAGGTCTTCTACTGGGAGTAAGATATTTTAACTTTCCTGAGAGAGAATCCTTAATTTCACCCAATGGGAAATTCCTTGAAGTCCCTAGAAACACAAGCTGGAAATCAGGGACATGTTGGGGGTGGGAAACAGTGGCAGATTTTCTCTGTAGGACTAATTTCCTAAGTTTTTCTCTTTCACTTTGGATTTCTCTCCAAAAAGGATTTGGAATCATGTGTGTACTCTCTCAAAGCAGAAAAGAAGAAAAAGATCTATCTTCTCCCAAGCTCTCATGACAATTCCACCCCAACAGAGGGATATGGAAGACAAGTAGTCATTCATTTCATCAATGGAGGGTGGATGGGTTATGCAAATATACTAGGAAAAAGTTCCTGTGCTGATCAATAGTGTGTTTAGTGATCCTGTCCAAAAAAAAAAAAAGAAAAGAAAAGAAAAGAAAAAGAAAAGAAAAAAAGGAAATGAAGTTCATTTAGCATAATCTGTTCTTGATGAAGCCAAGCTGACTCTTTGTAATGACCACTTCCTTCCTAGATATTCACCAACCAACCACCTCTTTAATCATCTTTTCTAGAATTTCCTTAGGAATTGAGTCAAGCTTATTGGCCTAGAGTTTGCAGACTCTCTTCTCTTCTTTAAAAAAAAGGAGGGGGGGAACAACATTTGCTTTTCTTCATTACCTTGTCATGGCAGAGAGGCTTGCATATAGTTCAATGAAACTAGGATTACTATGGATAGCTCCAGTATTAATGAAGCAGCTGGGTCAAAGCTGAAAGAAAGCTTAGTTGTGATTGTGTATGGTGATGAAAGAAAAGTCCAGTGCTGTAAAGATCAATATTACATAGGAATCTGGAATGTACTATCTTTGAACCAAGGTAAGCTGGGTGTAGTCAAACAGGAGATGGAAAGATTAAACATCAACTTCTTCATTGTCAGTAAACTCAAATGTGGTGAATGGGTGAATTTAATTTGGGTTATCATTACATATACTACTGTGGGCAAGAATTCCTTAAAAGAAATGGATTACCCCAATAGTTACTAAAAGGGTGAAAAAAGCAGTACTGAGGTATAATCTCAAAAATGACAGAATGATATTTGTTTGAATCCAAGGCAAACCATTCAAAATCACAGTAATACAAGTTTACGTTCCAACCACTGAAGCCAAAGAGGCCAAAATTGATCAGTTCTATGAAGACCTTCAAAGTCTAGCAATAACGCCAAAAAAAGAATGTCACTCATCATAGGGGATTGGAAGGTTAAAATAGGAAATCAAAAGATAATTGGAATAATGGGCAAGTTTGGCCTTGGAGTACAAAATGAAGCAGGGAAGAGACTAATAGAGTTTTGTCAAGATAACTTGCTGGTCATAGCAAACACTTGTTTTCAACAACTGCCAAAACAACTCTACACATGGATGACACCAGATAGTCAATGTTGAAATGAGATTGATTATATACTTTGTGGCCAAAGGTGGGGAATCTATATAATAAGTTAAAACGAGACCTGGAGCTGATTGTAGCTCAGATCATGAGCTTCTTATTGTGAAATTCAGTCTTAAATTAAAGAAAGTAGGGAAAACCACCAGACTGTATAGGTATGACCTAAGTAACATCCCTTATGCATATGAAGTGGAAGTGATTTAAGGGATTAGATCTGGTAGATAGAGTGCCTGAGGAACCATGGACAGAAGTTTGCGGTATTGTACATGAGACAGCAGCAAAAAACATTCCGAAAAAAAAGATTCCAACAGTACAAATGAGGCTTTACAAATAGCTGAGGAAAGAAGGAAAGGGCTCTAGGGAAAGGAAAAAGGGAAAGATATACCCAAATGAATGTAGAATTCCAGAGAATAGCAAGGAAAGACAAGAAGGTTTTCTTAAATAAGCAATGCAAAGAAATGGAAGAAAACAATAGAATGGGAAAGGCAAGGGAATTCAAGAAAATTAGAGATATCAAAGGAATATTTCATGCAAAAATGGGATGATAAGAGACAAAAATGTTAGGGATTTAACAGAAGTAGAAGATATTAAGAAAGGGTGGCAAGAATATACAAAGAACCATATATGAAAGATCTTAATATCACTGATAACCATGATGGTGAGTTTACTGACCTAGAGCCAGACACCCTGGAGAATGAAGTCAAATGGGTCTTAGGAAGCATTGCTAACAATAAGGTTAGTGGAGGTGATGGAATTCCAGCTGAGCTACTAAAAACCCTAAAAGATGATGCTGTTAAAGTGTTGCACTCAATACGCCAGCAAATTTGGAAAACCCAATAGTGGCCACTGGGGTGGGAAAAATCAGTTTACATCCCACTCCTAAAGAAAGGCAATGACAAGGAATGTTCAAATTACTGAACAATTGCACTCATTTCACATGCAAGAAAAGTTATGCTTAAGATCCTGCATTAAGCATGCAAGAAAAGTTATGCTTAAGATCCTACAAACTAGGCTTCAACAATTTATGAATTGAGAATTATCAGAACAGACTGGTTTTCAAAGAGGCAGAGGAACTAAAGACCAAATTGCTGGCATTCACTGGATAATGGAGAAAGCAAGGGAGTTCCAAAAAAAATCTACTTCTGCTTCATTACTACAGTAAAGACTTTGAATGTGTGGATTACAACAAAATTTAACAAGTCTTCAAAGAGATGGTAGTACTGAATCATCTTACTTGTTTGCATGTGGGCCAAGAAGCAAAAGTTAGAACTGACCATGGAACAACTGTTTGGTTTAAGATTGGAAAAGGAGCATGACAAGGCTGTATTTTGTCACTTTATTTAGCTTACATGCAGAGTACATCATGTGAAATGCCAGGTTGGATGAATCAAAAGCCATGGGAGAAATATCAACAATCTTAGATATGCAGATGATATCACTCCGATGGCAGAAAGTGAAGAGGAATTAAGAAACCTCTTGATGAGAGTGAAAGAGGAAAGTGTAAAAGCTGGCTTGAAGCTTAATATCAAAAAAAAAAAAAAAACTAGGATTCTGACAACCAGTCCCATCACTTCCTGGCAAGTAGAGGGGAAAGAAATAGAAGCAATGTCAGACTTATATTCTTGGGCTCAAAGATCACTGATGGCAACTGCAGCCATGAAATTAAAAGATACTTGCTCCTTATAAAGAAAGCTATGGCCAAATCTGGACAGTATACAAAAACGCAGAAACATCATTTTGCCAACAAAAGTCCATATAGCTGAAGCTGTATTTTTCCCAGTAGCAATATATGACTGTGAGAATTGAACTAATAGGAAAGCTAAGTGCTGCATAATCGATGTTTCTGAATTGAGGTGATAGAGAAGGCTTTTGAGAGTGGAGATCAAACCAATCAATACTTAAAGAAATTAATTGAGCCTCCCCAGTGGAAGGTCAAATATTGAAGCTGAAGCTTAAATACTTTAAACACATGATGAGAAGACAGAATTCATTGGAAATGACCCTTGTGTTGGGAAAGATTGAAGGTAAAAGGAGAAGGGGACAGCAGAGATGAGATGGATAGATAGTATCATGGAAGCAATGAACATGACCTTGGATAGACTTCAGGAGAGAGTGGAGGAAAAAAGAAGCTGGCTTGCTATGGTCCATGGGAACACAAAGAGTTGGATGTGACTGAACAACTAAATAACAATGACAATATTTCAACACTAATTTTGAATGATAATACTAGCTCACATTTCAATAGCTCTTGAGAGTTTACAAAGAGCTTTCCTCAAAATTGTCATTGGAGGTGGTGTGTACACATAACATCTTCATTTTACAGATGAGGAAACTAAGACACAGACAAGTGAAGTGACTGTCAAGGTCACAGTGACAGAAATGATGGACCCAAATCCAAGTCTTCTGATTCTAAATCCAGGGATTTTGAATATAAATGTATTAAGCAGATGATTAAAAGAAAATAATCCACTTTCTGTGAGCATTCTCCTATTTATGAAAAGATTTATTTAAATAATTTCTTTAAATAATCAGCAATTTCTTTAAATATTTTTCCTTTCCTAGTCCATTTAAGATTTGCTTTGTTTTTGTACACCTTTTTAGGAACACATCTATTATATTCTTTTCTAATTTTAGTAGGACAGGAATGCATGAACATAAACAAAGTGATCTCTAATGAACTTTTCATTGTAAATGAAAAACTATTCATTTTCTTTATCTGGCCCACCCTGTTCCTTTCTCCATAATCAGAGTTGACATTTACAAAGCTTTTACATATATCATTAAATCCAATCTTCAGGATAATCCTGTGAAGTCAACACTACAGATATTACAATCATTCCAGTTTTACAGGAGAACTAACTGAGGCTCAGAAGCCAGTAACTTGTCTAAAGTCACTCAGGTAGTGACAGAAGCAGGATTCAAACCCAGGTCTTTTCTGGTTCTGAGAGCGACAGTCTTTCTAGTAGTGGGAATGGATAGGAGCATCACTTCTCACATTGTGCTCTGGGCCGGCAGTGCTGTATTTTCTCTCTGAGCTCTCATCAGTCTGGCTCACATTTTCCATGGGTTTTTTGTTTAGAAGGGCTCCCTTGATGACTCTGCAGGGAAAAGGAAAGGCAAAAGCAAATGGGCCTCAAAGATTAAAAAAAAAATCCTGATTTAGTCACCAGTGTAAAGAGCCCAGGTGTCTATTATTTGTTTAAAGGGGATTAGTAATTTAGCAGCTAAGGAGATGTTTAAGAGTTAAGAGTTTAAGCAACCTTAAACTATGATCGATGGTTATGTAGTATAGGAAACCCTTGTTTCATTATAGTACTCTCCTGCAATGTATTTTTTTTCCCCATAAAGGTTTGGTATGTCCTCATGAATGTGCTAGCCAGTCCAAAGTATATACGAAAAAAAGAATTATATTTAGGTCACTCAGTGATTATGTTGACCAGCTGTCCTCTGACACACTCCAATAATAAATTATAAGATATCAAGTTCTGGTCTGCTTGCGTAATAAAAAAAAAACAAAAACGAATATTGGTTTGTGAGGAAAAACTGTGAGGGACTTACAGTGGTACAGTGGAAAGACAGCTAGATTTGGAGTCAGAAGATAAGAATTCAAGTCCCTAATCTACTACTTTGCTCCCTGTATGACCTTGGTTATGCCACTAACCTCCCTTCGTCTCAGTTTCTTCATCTGTAAAATGAAGAAATTAGACATTATTGGCCAATAAGGACACTTCCAGCTCCATGATCCTCTAGTCTTAGGTTCAATTATAACTAAAGATTGTGACTCTCAGATCCTCTTTTGGTCTCTCTTCTGATCTCCTGTCATGCACCATCGCCTGCCTACTGGATGTACCACAGGCATCCCAAATGGGGTATGTCCCAAACAGAGTTTGTTATCTTTCCCCAAAACTTTCCCCTCTTTTTAAAGTCTCTAGTTCTTTTAAGGGCACCACCATGCTTCTAATCTCCCAGGTTTGACATCTTGGAGTCATTCTTAAATCTTCTCTCTCACCACTCACATCCAATCAAATGTTGAATCTTATAGATTTATTATTTCCACAATGTCTTGCACATCCATCATCTTTTCACTACTCAGACAGCTGCCATTCCAGTTCAGGGCCTTCTCACCTCTCACCTGGATTGTACCATCTCCATGTGAATAAACTCTGTTTTAAACCCTGTATAACATAGATAAACATAGATAGTTGCCTAGTCTACCTATACCCAAGGCCTACTTTGCTCATGAGTGTCATATGCTCTAATCATGCTGCTGTATGGTCAGACTGAACCTCATCAGTTGATCCCACTTACAATCAGAATGATTCTGGGGAATTGTGCAGTTAAGCATGTGGACACACATCCCTACTGTCACGTCTTATACCAAAAACAACATTGAAAATCTTCTGTGGGATCTCTAAACAGTAGGATTCTGGATGTTTACAGCACAGAAGGTCACATGTATTTAACTCTTAATAATTAGTTGAATGCCTGTTGAAAAACTCCAAATTTACTGAGGACATTTACAGAGCTTATAATGAAGCATGTAAGAAATCTCCTTGCCAAACCTATATTCTAAGTACCATCCCCTTGAAATGAGAATGCTTCAAATGGGAATAAAGAGGAAGTCATGGAGATGACTGTTTTCCTAGCTTTACCATTCCTTGGAATATTCACTGTGATAATCTACATTTTATTTGTTTTTTAGACTCCTCTAAATGGTGAGGAAAGGTGGGTGGGTGTTAAAGCACATATTGAACAATGCCATTTCTATGCATTTTACTCCTTGCTGGAATAGTCATGGGGATAGACAGTCATTGACTGATATAGGAAAGGGACCTATGCCAACAGGTAGAAATTCTACCTGCTCAAGAGTATCTCCTGCAAAATTCCACCAATGGGAGGTTCACATTAAGATACTTCCATCTGAGATAAAAATGCCCCCTGAGATTTGGACATTAAGCCCTCCTATTCCTCACTTAACATCATTTCGTCAATTGCTAATTTAGCTGTGGGGACCTTCACTGACTTGTGATTTTCAGGAGGGATAGTGGGTCAGAAAGAGTAGGAAAGCTAATTTTTTAGCTTGGAAGCTCACAGGGAAATTTAGAATTTGGACTATGGATACATGTGAAGACCATATTCTGTATTTTATGGGACAGTCCCAATTTAGAGAATATTCTCAGGATTTTATTTCCTGTAATGTTTGGGGCCAACTGTGAATCTTTGGATCACATTTCCCAGTGTTGTGCATGAACCCGAAGGGTGATTCTATCTCCAGGAAGCATAGTGGGACATTTAAAAATAGAGAGGACATGGGGGTAGAGTAAGGGAACTTGAGGAAACAAGCTATGGAGATGCAGGTGGAAGAAAAAACTCATGGAGTGGCATGGCCATTCAGACCATTGAAGGGGCAGTTAGGTAATAATATATTCCAGTGCCAGGATGGGAGGTTCTAGGGATATCATGGATTTTCCACACCACAAGGACTCTCCTTATATAAGGTGTAATATTGTTACCGATGTCAATTCTATTTTGATGATATTTTCTTGATGAGATGTGAACAGTGACCACTTGCTTGGGTTACTTGTTGGCTCATTGATACCACATCCATAGTGACAGAATGATTACATTTGAGGATAATTGACTGTGTCATGGGATTTGGGTAATATAACTCTGAATTGCACCCTTAGATTTGGCTTTTAAAAGGGAGCAGACACAGAGCTGAGAAAGGACAGAGACTATAGCTAGAAGAGGAAGTACATACTGAGGCAGATTTAGCTCCCCGGGAGTTGAGGGAAGTCTGATTATTGAAGCAGCCTCTCCCAGGGATCATCTTGATGTCACAGATGGCTGCAAAGTAGAAGCAGTAGGAAGTACATAGGGGGTTCCGTATGACCCCAGAAGAGGAGGGAGCCATATAGCTCAAATACAGGCAGCAACCAGCTCCTGACTGCCATACCTTTTTCAGTAGATAGTGACTCAATAGCAAACTACTTGTATTTAGTCAAAGTTGGGATGGAGAAAATTATCAGGTGACTAACACTCAATATGGAAATCTCTGATCTCTTTTTTTTTGGTCATTTATTAAATATGCTTAGTGAGTAAGAAACCCAGCTTTTCTTGAATTGAGAAGCAAGGAATAGCTGCACTGCAAAAAAAAAAAAAATTTGTAACCCAACAGTTTCTTAGTGTCCCATGTAGGCTGATGCATGCTAACAGACCAAGAGCACTAGGATCCTCAGACCTCTCCTAGTCCTTTATTCTTTAGCCATTTACCCCATTAACTGATTGGGATTTTGCAGGTTGGGATCCTAATGAATTGAAGCTAAGGGAAAGAGATAGTTTAGAGACCAGGAACCCCAGATGCAGTTCGGGAACCTAAAGTTCTTGCTGTAACCCTGTACTGCTATAGCCTCTTGGGAGAAGATGAGTTGACCATAAGCATGCTAAACCAACCAAAGTGGGAGCTTGACCTCCGACACAGAGATCTGCTCAAATAGTGCTATAACCTAGGTAATTCATCCTTTTGGACAGCACTATGCCATCAGACAGGAAGGGTGGGTAAAAGATCAGACCCTTCACTGGTAATCTGACACCTGTTATCACATGTACCTGAGTCACAAGTGAGTATCATGGCACCTGGCCCCTGTTTAAGTCAATCAGTATTCTGCACTGCCTCTGGTGTGGCAATTAGGGGCTAGGTGTACTGTCAATTTGCTGAAAGTAGTTAGGGTAGGCATTCTTGATCTGGAATCTATAGACCTTTTAGGAGTCCATGGAGAGATTTCAGGGTGCCCAAGGTCTTAGATGGAAAAACTACATATATATTATACATATGTATTGAATATACATATATATGTGTATATTATACATATATACATGTACATATGTATGTGTATATATATATTCTATATATATATCTGTAGATAGGTCCAGCCATGTCACATTTCCAACTTCCACATTTCTCCCCCAATTCAATAAGCTCCAATAAATAAAATTCTATTACCTCTGGGATCAAATGTAAAATCCCCTATATGAATTTTGAAGCTCTACATAATCTGACCTCTTCCTACTTTTCAACCTCACACCTTACTCTCCTCCACATTCTTTCCCATCCGGTGTCACTGACTTCCTTGCTGTTCTTCAGTAAGATACACCTTCTCCAGACTCTAGTATTTTCACTGATGGTTTCCCAGGCCAGAAATTCCCTCCCTCCTTATCTCTACCTTCTAGCTTCCCTAGATTGTTTTGAGCCTCAGTTAAGCTCCCACCTTCTCCAAGAAGAGTTTTCAGGCCTTCTTTAATCTTAGTGCCTTTCCTCCAGGACTATCTTGTTTGGACCTAGTTCCTTGCATATTATCTTCCCCATTAGACTGGACTGTGAACTCTTTGAAACAAGGACTAACTTTTTCCTTCCAAAAAATTTTAAATCATCAGCATTTAGCATAGTGACTGGGACCATCATAGGTGTTTAATAAATGCCTATTGACTCGACTAATTCTATGTATTTTATTTTATGAATTTAAAAAAAAACATTATTCTTAGAAGGGATGTATGGTCTTCCCCAGACTGCCTTAGGAGTCCATGATACAAAATAGGTGAAGAATCCTTGGGTAAGGGGTTGATACACTGAATGTCCTCTTCCTAATGGCTCCTTGGTTCAGTTGGGAGTGTTGGCCAAGCTGATGGGGATCCTTCAGTCCAAGTGCGACTAGACATAGAATCTCTTCTAATAGAACCCTGAAAGCTCCTCTCTCATGTTGTGACTGGGCACATCCTTACAGAACTGACAGCCCCAGTCCCCATCTCAAAGCTGAAGCAAACACGGTGATATGCTAAGAACTTGGAGACAGCTTTATACAGAAAGCCCATTTATCTTGCTCCTCAAACTTTAATGCCCTTACCTAGCAGATAGATACCTGAAGACAATGTCAGAGTTTCACAGGCTCTGAGAATTTAGGATGGAGCTACTTCCCCTAGGGAAGCACAAATATGTCTGAGGAAGCAACATATTAATGGACTTCCATTTATACCTCCCTGCTGACCCTATCTGCAGTCATAACTAAGCTCAGCACTCTATCCACTGGGCCACCTAGCTGCCTCTAAGCCCAGTAGCCCTGGGAATAGCAATGCGTCCTCCATCTGTCCCCAAACTGCTGGCTCAGCTGTCTCCACAGCCCAAGAATATGTCTATGGGGATATGTTTGGAGGGAATATATCCTGGCAATGTACATAGTAGATCCTATAGCCCCTGACCTCCTCAGCAGCCACAATTACTGAGGAAAAATAAATTTATCACTATTAAAATTCTTGGCATTGTCAGATGGCTCAAACTCAGAAAATGATATAAGTTTTATGAATGAAATGATGTTAAAGAAGATGATTACCATTCTGCTGGCCATTGGACCCTAACGACCTTAAAGCCTTTCCATCTGACTTAGAGTTGAAATCTTCATTATGAGTTACCTTCTCTATTAGCACTTGAGCTTCCAGAAAACAGGGATTATCTTGCTTTTCTGTTTGTATCCTCAGCACTTAGCACAGTGCTTTGGACAGAGTAAACTCTTAATAAATGCTTTTTCATTCATTCATTCATTCATTCATTCATTGTCATTCATCCACCATCTTACTGGAGTCAGCCCAACATTCTAGCCTATCCATACTTTTTGGGACCTTGTCTCAGTTGTACAACACACTAGGTAGATTACTGGATGGAGCACTGGCCTGGAGTCAGGAGGACCCAAGTCCAAATCTGGCCTCAGACATTTACTAATTGTGTGACCCTAGGCAAGTCACTTAATCTCTGTGTCAGTTTTCTTCTCTGTAAAATGGGAATAATAATAGCACCTATCTCCCAGGTTGTTGTAAGGATCAAACTAGATATTTGTAAAGCACTCAGCACAGTGCTTAGCACATAGTATGAGCTATATAAATGTTGGCTATTGTTAGTACCATCTCTTTATATTTTTTTTAAACCATACCATCTATGCCCCAAGTGCCTGATAAATAATATTAAGTAGCACAAAACCAAGCAGGGATCCCTGGGATGTTGTACTAGGGAGACCTTCCAAGTTGATATCAAACCACTTATGACTATTTTGAGGGTACAACCATTTAATAATTTCTATATTCACCTATAATGTTTATTGTATAGACCACATCTCAGGGTTTTGTTTTCTTTCCCTAACCTTTTCCTAACCCTAACTTTCCCTAACCTAAATTCGTACAGTAGAGCAGGGGTATTAAATACGGGGCCTCAGGTCAAGGCCTCTATCTGCTGTCCAAACCAGATTAAAGTCTAGTTGGGAAATACTAACAAAATAAAAATACAATAGAATATAGATGATGTTAACATGTGGTTTTATAAGTCAAAATAAGGCCTGCAAGGGTCCTTACACATTGTTCAGTGACCTGTTTCTATTTGAATTTGACACCACTGCACTGGAGTATATGCCCATTTCTCCTTTCTTCACCCTCCGTAGAAAGGGAGAAGCAAACAAACAAAGAAACTCCAAACGTGTTTTTTTGACCAAAATGTTTAATTTAGTAGCTCCATGGAGACCCATCTTTAATCCAAGCTGATGGATTCTAATCTGACCTCAGTCTCATCTAAAGAGAGGGATCCAGAGGATATGAAAACACATAAAATGTATTTGAAGATTTCACTGAAGATTTAGTTCTTAAAAACAAGGCCTTTTGAAGAGGAGTTGGGAGAAGAAAATATCCTGGTGTTATTTTTTTATAAACCATTTACATAAACTCCATGACTCACATTCTTTCTAGGTAATAACAGCATATGATTTACTTAAAGACTGTTAGAGAATCTCCCCACCCTGCTCTCTGCCCAGCCAAATGTGCAATTACGCCTACCTGATGTTTTCCATGTACATGGGGTGTGACTGTATAGCAGGAGTGATTGTTCTCCTGAGTTTTTTATGCAAATCAGTCACATTGCTTTATTGGGACACCCTAAGCATACCATCCATCACTAGAGACTAAGTAGAACATTGGGGCTCATTGGACCTCTAGGTGGCAACATTTGGTTGTGACTGAAAAATGTGTGTTCTCAAATTTGGGTCCTCTACGGGTAGGTTAGGATACTTGTCTGTGAGAAGAAAAGCATGTCCTTCTTTCTTTAATTGAAGGGAAGGCTTCTGAGAACGCTGTCTGAATAGCTATTATCCCACATAAACATGACCTCTGAATTAGTCCGAGGCCATGATGACCTAGACTATGGTGTGAGAACTGTAGTAAAATAAATTATATTTAGATTTACAAGAATGCGCAAAATTTAAGCCATGGAGTGGAATGAGGATTATATCATAGGGGCACAGCATCAGGGATATTGAGCAAAAACAGAACTTGAAAGTCATGTAGCCCGGTCCTTTCATTTCACAGATGAGGAAACAGGACTGAGAAGCTGAGAGTTGTGTCTGAGGTCACACAAGTAGAAATGGCAGAGCTGGGATTTGAACCCAGCTCTTCTGACTTCAGAGCCAACACTCATTCCATGGGACCACACTATGTTAAGCTTTTGAGGTGTTTTCTGTTCTTTTCACTTCCGCCGAAATGTAGATTTATTTGCCAAAAGGGCTTTGCTGCTTCCTCTGCCGTTCTCAGACTCTATAGCAAGTACCCTTTTGGGTGAATTTGTGCTGAAATCATAATCAAGGAAGACATCATGAATTTGTATAGGGTGGCCCAAAAGCTTTAGTGGCTTAAAACTGTGCTAAGACTTTGAGGACACCCTAAATATCTCTATTTAGTATTAGGATTTGATCCATAGGAGAATGCAACATATTGGAAAAAGAAGGTTTTCTGTGGCATCTGAAGCAAACTATGTAACCTCAGAGAGTAGTCTGACTGACTCTGGATAGCAGCTATTCATAGGTATGCCCCAAGAGAATCCTTCTCTCTCTTGTGTTTCCTTCAAAAGAAGTGAAACCCTTAGATGATAAACAAGGGCCTTATAGCCCCAGTAACGACTCAAACCCAGGGCTAGTCCACATATTTGGGCTTGGTCTTTAAGAGGCCGCTATTCAGAAGGGCTGGTGAGAGAGAGAGGCTGGTCAGAAGGGAGAAATGGGGCTTCCCACCTGAGTAATCTTCTCTAGAGAGAGGCCTGAACAACCATGTGACCACTAGGAAGGCAGACGATGGAAAAAGTGGTAGAGTGTGTATTTCCTAGGCCAATCTAGGAATAGAAGTGAAAAGTTGGAGCATCAGTGGTTCAGAAGCTGCTTGATCAAGTAAAGGAGTTTTTGGACCAAGAGAAATCTTATTTCAAGCAGAGAGTTTGGGGAGATCGAACAGAAACATGGAATACAACATGGAGGAGCACATCCAGCTTGCCCTTCACTTGAGCTGTGATTCAGAGGGTAGCAGTCCACTCTCTAGCAGTGGCAAGTTTTTGCCTTGTCTGTGGGTGGGGCATCAGCTCCAAGTCCTTAGCAGGTAGAGAACTACTGGTGCCAGGGTAGGAGAAAATCGGTGTGATGTGAAATGTTTCTTGCTTTCTTAGCAAATTCAAATTCTTTCCTGTTGTGAGAAAGCCTGTAAGGATAGGGGACTCTATGGGCCCTTGGAAAGGTGGGGCTCACCAGGAGAATTACTTGACCCTCTAGTAATCTCAAACGCTTTTCCATTGCTGGAGACAGGAGTTTACACTCAGCATGACACTAGAAGTCTAGAGGATTGGATATATTCTTGGGAAGAGTAGGAGAGACACCAGAGAGAGAAAGGGGATTACTTTGATGATTTAGGAGCTTGGGTATTATTCCTTTTGTTGAGTTTCATAAAAACTTCTCCTGCAGTCAATGTTTTGTGGCCCTGAGTACTTGCGTGGGAGTTGAAGGTTTTTTTTTTTAGGTAGGAACTTAATTCTGGTGTTTCGAGAGTATGATGACTGAGAAATCTCCAAAATTGAACCTAGTCTGTGTTAGATCAGACTTTCAGTAATGGGCCATAGGTTACATTTGTTTAAGAGAATATTTGGTTTATATCAACATGTTCCTAAATAAAATGTTCACTAGAATTGCAATCTAGATTTGGAAATAAGGGGCATGGATTTAAATCTAAGCGAAATTACTTGGGTGGCATTAGACAAGTGGTTTTTTTCTTGCTAAGCTGCCATTTCCTCTTCTCTAAAATGAGGGGTTTGGACCTCTGAGTTGACTTCTAGTTGACCTCTGAGGCCTCATTAAGCTCTAAATTTATAACTTATGATCTTGCACCATGTATACATGATATGATTGGCAAATATACTGAAGCAGGGCTGGCCCTAAGCGATTTGGGGAAAGGGCATTGCACCTGAGAAGACCCTTGATCCTGCTTTCTGTATCTCCTCTTCCTTTTTTGAGGAATCCTCCATCCAGTAGGTACTCAGTCCTTAGTGCCTCCTGGCAGACCAAGTGCCTTCCTTTATAGGTTATGACCATGGTCCAGATCTCTTGTTAGGGATCTCTAGATCCCTTACATATTTCTTCAGAAGTAATGTGTCTCTTGTCTCATTCTCTTAGAGCATCCAGAGGAGACTAGTTAATTAATCTGCTAAAACAGTTAGCACTAAAGCACTAATGGCAGATAGAGTCATGTTAATGTTAGATAAGAGTAGAGATAGTTTCGCATAGTAAAAAGAATGGTGGACTTGGAGATCTAAGACTTAGGTTCAAATCCCACCATTGACATTAAATACATGAATATAGGCAAGCTACTTATTCTTTTGGAATCTCAGTTTTCTCATCTGTAAAGGATACTTGTACCCTCTACTTCATAGAATTACTATGAGGAAAGTGCTTTGTAGACCACACATGTGAGTTGTAGCTATAATGGTCTATACTGTTACCTATCCTAGACAATATCTGTCTTCATGAATGTAGGGATTGCCGGGTTCATTGATATAGGGAACTCCCAGATGAGGAAATCCCCTTTGCCAATGCAGGCTGCTACTTTCTCTGAAACTTAAAAACTTATCCAGAGCACTGAGATGCTAAGTGATTTAATACCTTGGGCCACAGGACTGGACCACAGGTTTTCCTGGACTCTGAGGCTAACTTTTTTTTTTTTTTTTGGTGAGGCAATCAGTTAAGTGACTTGCCCAGGGTCACACAGCTAGGAAATGTCAAATGTCTGAGACTGGATTTGAACTCAGGTCCTCCTGACTCCAGGGCCAGTGATCTATCTACTCTACCACCTAGCCACCCCTCTGAGGCTAACTCTTTATCCAGTATGCTACAACGCCTTATAAACTGGCATCTTAAATACCCTTAAGCAACTTTGTCTAAAATGAGAATTTCTTGTACTGTGGCATTTCTAGGGACTTGGAGGAGAGATAGATAAAGGGAGACAGGATAGAATCAGGGAAGAGATATGTGGAGGCTAGACCCTTTAAGGCTCCTCCATCTCATACTATGTAGGCAGAAATCTCTACCTCCCCTTTGGCCCAGTTCTTCCAGTCGTGTCTGGTGCTTTGATCACACTACTGTATGGATGGGCCATGGATGATAACTTTGACTCCAAATTATAATCAGGCTCTGGAGGGGAACATTTAGGTGATGGAAAGACAAACTACATCAATAAAATTTTATTTTAAAATCCAGGTCCTAGGACAGTTGTCTTTCTGAATTTGTGGACACATTGCCCTCCTATCATGTCTTACAATGGAAATAACATGATGAGTTCTTATATGGGACCTCTGATCAGTAATGTCCTGACTATTTACAATACAGAAGGTTGCATTCATTGAACTCAGAATCAGAAGTTAGGTGCCTGTTGAAAAACCCTCAACTTAAGAGAGAAACTCAATGTGCTAATGAATCATGGGAGAAATATCTCAGCCAAACTTTCCTTTTTTCTTTTGACCTACAAACTGGAGGGATTTCTAGCAAGTTTATGGAAAATCAATATAAAGAGAAACCAGAATGTTGTAAGACAGAAAAACCCAGTGAAAATGCTGTGACTTAGTTAATGGGTCTGTTATGTTTGGGTAAATAGTAGTTATTCAATAAATGACTGATTTATGGGTTCTTGCAAATGTCCAAACATTTTCACTGTTACATGCCCCTGGAGATTATGTGAATATATTTAGAGAAAGTAGTGCCACTATTTGCTTTCTTTATCCCCCTTGAAATGACCAAAATCTTTAGGTTTTCAAGAACCATGTTTTCTTTTCTGAGATCTCTTTGTCTGTTTCCCTCTGTCTCTCTCCTATCTGTCTATCTATCTATCTATCTATCTATCTATCTATCTATCTATCTATCTATCTATCTATCTATCTATCTATC
>NW_020954580.1:1163998-1193404 GCF_900497805.2 Vombatus ursinus | reverse complement strand
ATCTATCTATCTATCTATCTATCTATCTATCTATCTATCTATCTATCCATCATGGTCCTTGGGTGGTGAGACAGCACAGTAGTAGAAAGTTTTCCGGATTTTTTATTAGAAGGCCTGAGTTTGAGTCCTTGTTTGCCACATACTCGCTATGTGACTTTAGGCAAATCTTAAACCTTCCTAGACCTCAGTTTTCTCATCCCGTGAAGTGAGGGAGTTGGACTGGTTGGTCTCTGAGGGCCCTTCTAGTACTGGCTCCCAAAATTCTATTTCCTAATTTCTAATTCCAAAATTCCCAAACCTTGCTGAGCATCTGTTTCCTCATCAACAAAATGGGGTCAATAATAACCATACTATCTACCTCATAGGGTTGTGATGAGGATCAAGTAAGATCATACACATAAATCAATGTGTAAACCAGAAAGGTTATACAAAACGTAAGCTGTTTTTTTTTTGGTTAGGTCTCTCTTCAAGTCAAGCTGAGGCTTCAAGATGGACTATGGGCATATTTTCAGAAGGCCCCTAAATCAAATCTTTTTATCAAAAGTCTTTATCTTTTGTTCGTACTCATCAAAAGAAGAGCCATATTTTCAGGGACAAAGAAGAATCATTATAAGAGGTCTCTTTTATCTACTGATAATGGTTTGTGATTAAGATGCAGACCTTAGCCAAAAAGTCTGGCCTATGGTCATGTAAATATAGTACTTAAAATGATTTACTAGGTTCATAAAATCATGCCATTTAAAGCTGGATGGGACTTTAGAAATCATCTAGGTTAGCCCCTACCCTCCATCTTATGATGAGAAGACTGAGGTACAGAGAGGTGCTTAGACAAACCAACAAAATATGTAAACAGTAAAGTGTACCAAGTACTGTAGTTACATGGTCATAAATTCCCTTTATGTAGATGTTGTCTGGTTAGGACTTGAATTTGTATGCTATGCCAGTCAATAAATTCTACCCACTATTCAAACAGAATGCAAGCAGCCAGAATGGAGCAGAGAGATGTAAAGAAACCAAAACGTATCAAACCTATTTTGTTATTTCTATGACCTTCATTTTCAGTAGGAGATAAATGCAGCTCTGGATCTTATTTAGCTTAAAATGGAATGTTTTGCAAATCTTAATGACTAGTAAATCATTAATCACATTAAAAAAATCCTTCAAACTTTCAAAGCATTTTTGGATTGCATTAGAGACATAAATCTGAGCTTTCCTCTGTCCTCATCAAATGGTAGAAAATTGGTTAGATGACATTTCTGATGCCCCAACTGAGGAAACTAGAATTACATAATTTAGCTGACCTCCAAGCAATTGCTTTTTCACTTCAGAAGCATCAGAAAAGGATGCTTTAAAAAAAAAAATTTACCCCAAAGAAGTTAATGACAGAAAGGCCTTATATATACAAAATGGCAGCCCTAATTGCAGCGGGAAAAAAATGGAATCAAAATGAGTGCCCATTAATAAGAAAATAGCTGTGATATATAAATGTAATGGACTATTTTTACATAATAAGAAATGGTAAATATGGTGGAACTGGCCAAGATGAAAGAACAGCAGGAGGAAGTACAGGTGAGCTTTCCCCAACAACTGCTTCACAAAGACCTAGAAAACATAACAAACTGAGTCCTCATAGGGAAATCCAAGAGGAAAAAAAATCATGTGTCATTTTTCCAGTATAGGTCAGCATGAAGAGACTGACAAAGAGCTCTTCTGACATTGGGGATGAGGGGAGCCAAAAGTGACTGAGTGGAGCCTTCTACTATGGGGAAAGAACCAAAGGTCTGCCTGTAACTGTGTACCAGGACAAGAAATACCAGACTTGCATAGAGGAGCCTAACTTTGTGCAGGAAGCAGACAGCCACTTGGCACCCATCCAGTTTTGGGTCAAAGATCCAGAGTATACTGAAGAGGAGGAATCTGTACCTAAAACTGATTTTCCAGGGTAGGGAGTGGTCCAAGGCCTTAGGCTGTGTACTAAGCAAGGAATAAGCATAGAAGCAAGCAGCAATTGTGTGGCTCTGACCCCAGGACTGGAGGGGCCTGGGGAGTCTCAGTTTCAGCTCTCAGCTCAGGCTGAAGTTGGTAGTAGAATAACTAGGGCAGTAATCCCAGACTGAAGGGGAGTCTGCAGATCTGTTACTCTGAACTGCAGAGCTTTCCAACTGGTTGACAGTGACTGATGCCAATAGCAATTTACTAGAATTCCAACCAGGGACAAAACTACAGTTGTGTTGCTCAGACCCAAACCCAGGTGAGGAATTTGCAGTGCTCACACTAGTGAATGAGTGTTCAGACTTTGTTTTAGATCAAAACATGTTGGGAGCATTGAAAATTTGTGGGGTCCTCAGTCTGAACTGTCCCTGAGGTCCTGGAAAACCCCACAAAAGCAATAGCAGGACCCAATAAGACACTTGAACAATCCAGACATTTTATTCAGAAGTACATAGAGTCTGGCCTTAACAGAATCTGATGTCAGGAAGTAAGTAGAAGAATGGACAAACCAACAGAAAAAGAATCCCTCCATAAAAAGCTATTATGACAACTAGCTAGGTGGCACATTGGATAGAGTGTTGGATTTGGAGTTAGGAAGACCTGAGTGACTCTAGGCAAAACACAGCCTCAGTTTCCCCACTTATAAAATAGGGATAATAATAACATCTACCTTACAGGGTGAAGGTCAAATGAGATAACAAAGTTCTTTGCAAACTTTAATGCATTATGAAATGCCATCATCATTATCGTTATTATCACCATTGTGACAGGGATGCTCAAGACATGAATGCAAAGGAGAATGACTCCAAAACATTCACAAGCAAATTCTCAAAGAAAAACACAAGTTGAACATGAGTTCAGCTAGAATTCCTGAAAAAGATGATGTGAGAGTTAAAATAAAAAGTTAAAATAATGGTCTAGATGAAATGAAAGCACTGAAGGAAAAAAAATGGAAAAAATAAGATTTGTGGAAGAAAGAATTGGAAAGAAAATGAATAGTTTGCTATAGAGGTGCAAAATCTTATTCAAGCAACAAAATTCCTAGAAATTGGAAGGACCAAATAGAAATTAATGACATCATGAGACAATAGGAAACATTAAAACAAAGTCAAAGCCTAAAAAATATAGAAGAAAATGTAAAGTACCACATAATAAAAAATGACCATATGAGGAATTTGGAGAAATGTGGGGAGACATACAATGTGGTGCTATGTAAAGAAAACAGTACCAAGAGACCAAATCAATCAGTCAACAGGTATTTATTAATATCTGCTATGTGTCAAACACTGTACTAAGCCCTGGGGATTCAAATAAAAGCAAAAAACAAAAATTGAAGTAAATGACGCAGTTTGAGGGTTATTGGACTATATAATACTTCCAAATTGGTATAATTAATGGTATAAAACTCTCTTTCTGAGTACTGGTGAAACTTTTTCTCTTTTGTGGATCCCGGTAGCTAACACTAATCTCTTGGCATAACGTTATTTTTCTTGCTGTTTCATAGTTTCTAGCTGGATTTTAGTTTCTTTCTTGCTATGAACATTGAAATGAGTACATCTCATTATTGTGTATGATTATAATTTTTTTCCAGGAAAGTAAATATATAAAAGGGTTCTGAGCACCTAATTAGTAAAGTTGGGGAAACTGGATGATTGCCTTCCTTAGTTGCATGAATGTTGGTTGTATTTTCAAACATTTGAATTTAGAAGATGTATTATTTTTATTCCATGTTCTCAATATTAAGGACAAATAGATAGTAGGAGAGAGTTAAAGATCATCTCTTTCATATGGGAGGCCTGCTTACTTGAAAACTTGAAAATCTTTCATTGTCTCTGCTTAAAATTAAATTACATGGAACATAAACTTGCTTTTCATTATTCCTTGCATTGTAGAGTCTTTGGGATCCAATTTCTCTAATGATTAATTTCCTGTCCTGTTAGTTTATTTGTTTTTGTAAGGGAGTTATTGCAAAGGTACTAGGCTCATAAGACTTGTCGAAAACATCCTTGCCAATAATGTGGGCTGATACTGAGACCGTTGAGACTGGCCTCTTGCTTCTTTTATTTTGAGCCTAGCAAGTAGCATTTCCTCTAAAACACTCTACTCCATCTTCTGCATGACTTCAAGCGCATTCATCTGTAATTATGTGCTTTTTGAATTGTTGTTGAATCAAAAAATGCAGTGAAATGAAGACTAGGAATGGAGGAATATATGAAATTTGGAGTCACCTAAAGCATCTGTTGACAAATAAGATAACATCTATGCTTGAGTATAATGAGATTTGAGACATAGAATGTGTCACTGTACATGACGAGAATGAATTAGTCTAGATGCAGGTTGTACCTGCAGTAAAATGTCAGATTCATAGTAGGTATATTCTAGAGCTGAATTTTTCTTTTCCTTTTTCAACGAACAATTCTTAGGATTTCTTATGTTCATTTTTAGAGCTTCTCCCTTTCTCTTTGACTACGGACTTTAAAACAGAGAACTTGGCTTTTGAATATCCTCTAGTCCTTCTATTTTTCACTCATGTAATTCAAGTGTAGCTGTTTTGGGGTAATAATTTGTGAAATTCATGGCCCAGTTCATAGGACTTTCACTTCACTGCTAAACCATACCAGAGACAAAAATACAGCAGTAAAAGCATTTAATTAAGACATAAAAAGCATAAATAGCCCAGAAGAGAATTAAATACGCAGTTTTTGCACACATACACAAAGGAGCACCATCTCCTACACCTCCATGGTATGATAATCTGATTTCCTTTTAATTCCTCTGGCTCTCTTGCATAATGGGAGTGCTGTATCATTTTGCAATTTACATTCCCAATGGCAAACAGTACAGGGCCATCTGCCACCTGGAGACTTTCCAGGGAGACCCTTGATGCAGAATTGAGAATAGCTAAAAGCTCTCACATCATCCTCAGAATTATCATGCTCTACCAATGATGCCAGGCTTCAGAGACACATGGCTATGCCATTCCACATCATCATCTTGCCTCTCTATTCTGTACTACCACTAGCTAGGTCTGCTCATGTCCCCTCACTACATGACTTTATTTTTTTTAAAAACCTCCTGACTTGCAGTACACTCACCATGCCATGAGTTTATACACAGGAGCTTGGAAAACACAGTTGAGAAAATCTCTCCCAATAAGTAAAGCTCTGTCAGCCTCAAGCATTGTGGGATATGCTGGAAACATTTTCTAGTGCGCTAATGGATAATAAGAAGCCCTTCTAAGCCATTAAGGCTATTCTGTGAAACAGTACAATATAAACAACTGCGAACTAAGTGCATTATCTGTATCTGTCTATATGGGCTCGTAATAGGCAGGGTTGCCAGTAGGTGATTTTTGAAGGGTTTATCTTCATGCCTCCCTTTCTGTCATTCTATATTCACATAAATCCTTGCTATAACCCCTTTCCCTCTCTCCCTTTTAAAGCAATTTTCAACATAAGATCTGAAACTAACATGGAACCTGAGCTCTTCAGTTTATGTATTCAGGGTCTAATCTTAAGGGTTATTTGCCTAGATGTAATTTTCTTTCTCTCCCCACTTCCTGAACTTCTCTTTTATAGACTCACCCACTGCTTTGTGACCATGGAGGAACTTCTGCCCTGGGACTGGCTGTCTTGATTGATGACTACTTTTCCCATACCACTGTTTCAGGAAGCCCCAGTCACTATGTCTCCTTTCACTCGACACTCTCTAGACACAAACTCTCTTCCATAACTTTGCTTACCACCTTGATGTAGATTATGTCATGATCTCAATCCATATGATTCTCATTCCACTTTCCTTGAGGGTTCTAACGTCATACAGACTTAGTACCATCCCATTCTTTGGACTCCCACTGCAAGGGAACTGAATTTGTGTCTACCAGATAGGCAAACACCCCAACATTCTGATGAACCTCTTTTGGCCCCACAGAGATCTCAGACAATTAGCCATAAGGTGCTACTCTGAGGTCTTGACACATTCTGGAAGGCAAACATCTGTAGTACAGCTACAGCTACATAATCACCTGCCTTTCCTACTATTGAACCCTCATTATCTCAACATTTTACTGTAACACCAGGGTGTAAAGTACAGGTTCTTTGCTCTTTCAAGCTCCTCCTCCCACTCTGAATTTCTCAATGATACTTCTAAGAGAACCTCTCGTGAGGTCAGATGATACTATATAGCTGTGGAAATGCTGACTGACCTGCAGAACTGGCCTCA
Organism: Vombatus ursinus; assembly: GCF_900497805.2. Taxonomy (NCBI): domain Eukaryota; kingdom Metazoa; phylum Chordata; class Mammalia; order Diprotodontia; family Vombatidae; genus Vombatus; species Vombatus ursinus. The sequence continues at coordinate 1,187,191 of NW_020954580.1, read as the reverse complement.
AAACAAATGATGAAATTTATCTTTATTGCCTCTAGGCTCCCTTTTCTGTACACTTTCATCTCTTTACTGACAACTCACCCCCCCCATCCATCCAATGTTTTTGTTCCTTCTTCTTCTTTTTTCTATTTTTCCTAAAAAAGAAGAACCAAAGTGTGACCTTGGATCATTGCGTCACCCCTCCCAGGGTATCTTCATTTTAGACCTTGTTTTTAACTGCACAGTCAAATTCTTAATCTTTTTAAAAAAGGAATCTAAAATACCAGGAACAGTATATATATAATGTATAAATATATATATAATATGTAATATACATAGTATGTTTATATTAGTGATGTATATGTATATGTTAGCCAGACCCAACTCTTTTTCTTTTCTCAAACCAGAAATGAGCTTGAATTGTTGTCTTCAAACACAAACTAGGAAAAAAAGAAGGAAAAATAATTTCTAGTGACTAGGTTAGAATTTTGCTTTGACTTAAGGCATTTTGGGATAAGAAAACGAGATTTTTGAGGGGGGGCATGATCACTGCTTCAAATAATAATAGCTCACATTTATTCATCTTCTTATTGTTACAACTGTAAATACATGATCTCATTTGACATAAGATAATATGTGTTAACATATAGAGAGTTCCAGAATTCTGCACTGAGATGTCAGGGCATCCTATATCTGAAGGGTTGTTAGGTAAGCAAAGGAATTGAATTTTTATTCCAGGCAGCTCCAGGAGGCAGAGCTAGGTCCAGTTCAGTTGGTGGGAGTTAAAGATAGACTCAAACTCATTATAAGGAAGAACTTCCTTATCATGGGAATTGACTTGTGAGCACTGTATTACTGTAAATATTCAAGCATAGGCTGATTAACCTCTGGGACCATTTGTCACATAGCACCTGGCATTCCTTTCACATGCGGTTTCCCAGAAAACTACTTCTGAATCTCTGTAGGGCACCACCCACTTAAAACCATAGCTCATAAGCCCACATCAGTGTAATGACTTTTACTGGGCAAACCCAGAAGGCCCGTTAAGCACAAAGCAAAAAACATTTCACTAAACAGCATGGCAAAATATAACAAGAAAATACATGAGTGCATCCTCTCACAGTTGACCATATATATGGGGAAAACATGGAACTGGGAAACTCTCATGAAGTACAATGCATAACGTATCAAGGGAACATGGTGACCCACGAGCACATACAAAGGGACATATGTATAAGGAACATGTGCTACTTTGTGCTACATTTCGTATTACAATTGTGCTACAATTCTGACTTTGACCAACCATCTAACCTTATTTCATATTACTCTGCTTTCCATCTAGCCAAACTCTCTAATTACCTGCTCCTTGAGCTTGAGCTCCATGTCTTTGCAAAGGCTGTTTCCCATCCCTGGGATAGGCTGGCATGTGTACAGGGAATACATGAGGACAGAGAATATGTGTCACCCATAGGTAACTCACACTTCTGAAGCTGTGGAATCACCAGGGTCCTCTGGGGATTCATCATATTACTCTCAGTTGGTTGTTTCTGCTGAGTTGTTTTCTGCTGCATCCGAGGAATTGCTGCTGATGTTCGGTGTTGCCATTTCCAACTGTGATAAGGTTCCTTCCCTGAGTTAATGTTCTCTGCTGCCAACAGTTGGTCTTCAATTGTGATGAGTCTTCTTCTTTGTAGTGAGGGTAAGAAGGTTTTACAGCTCTTTAACTCAAAGTCCAAGGGAGATATCTATACCTATACTTATACCTCTATCTATCTATCTATCTATCTATCTATCTATCTATCTCTATCTCCATACACACATGCATATGTGTGTATATCTATTCTTATCTGTCTCTACATATCTATATTTTCTGTCTACTCTCTATTAACAATTTATTTATGTATGTATCTATCTATCATCTATTTATGTATCCATCTATGTATGTATATATGTATGTATGTATCTGTCTATCATTTATCTGTCTGTCTATCTATCTATGTGAAATCCTAGCCAGTTGTACCTAGTTAGCTAGCTAGAGAAGCTTTTAGTCATTTAAAAGTCTATCTTTTGAATACTCTTGCTTTAACTCAAGCTAAAATTTTACTTGAATTATGTTCTGCAATTCCTTTTAATTCCTATCATGCCCCTGAATCACTAGACCAGGCCCTCTTTAACCCTTCCTGGAGACTCTATTTAGCAAAACTGCAGAGGGAGTAGGTAGAAAAGGTGTGAAGAGATTCTAGTCAACTCCCACATCACCCCCACCCCAATAGCTCTGGTTACCGTCATGCAAATTTACTCAGGAGCAAGACTGAAAAATGCTGGCTGAACCTAAAGAAGCTCGTGACCTTTGCCTTCCATCTTCTCACAACTAAAATGCTGTATTTCTTACATAAGTCATGAATAGGAGAATCCCTCCAGTAAAGTACTACTGTGACGAATGTGCCATTGTGTCATAAAAGTGACTTTAGGTTGCTGGAGGCTTTGCTAATTCTGGAAAGGCTTTGGTTTTCAGAGTGGGTCATGTGTCTGTTGAATGAAAATTAGTCAAAGTACAAAAAGTCCCAGGTCATACATATATTTTTTTTTTTTGGTCCACAGCAAATCATGAAGACCATCTACTAAATTGGAGAGGCATTAGTGATCTGCCTTTGAGGAGATAGTTCTTATGTAGATGAAATTATGGTTCCTTGAAGCACCGAGTCCCTTGTAGGCTTCTACTTAAATGGGTTTCCTAACTAGAATCCTTTCCCATGCCCTCCTCCATTTTTGTTCATACTACTGCCAAAGTAATATTCCTAAGATTGAAGTCTGATGATACTAATACTGCAATCAAACATTTTCAGGGGCTTCCTATTGCCTCTAAATAAAATTCAGGCTGATCAGCTTGGAATTTAAATCCTTCCACAATTCTGATTCCTATCAACCTTCTTGGCTTATTTCATGTTACTCTGCTCTACATCCAGTCACACTCTCTAATTACCTACTCCCTGAGCTTGAGCTCCGTGACTTTGCAAAGGTTGCTTCTCATCCCTGGGATAGACTGCCTCCTCACCTTCATCTCTTAGAACTCCTAGTTTCCTTCAAAAATCAGATCTGGTGCCAATTCCTATTCAAGACAAGGCCTAAAGAATGATTTCTTTTGTTTGTTTTTTAATTCCTAGTGCCTGCCCAGTATAGTGTTTGATGTAGTGGGTGCTTAAATGAATGAATAGAAAAAGTATTCGTTAAACACTTACTACGTATCAAGGACTATATTAAGTGCTGAGGATATGAAATGAAAAAGCAAAATAATTTCTGCCTTCAAGGAGGTCTAATTAGGGGTGGCAATATATCAAAAAGTGTTCAGCTGGTTGGCAGATGGAAAGATCTAGAAGTACTAAGGCGGCCAGCCAAAGGGTGAAGGGTAAGGTCCAGGGTTCTTTAATTACATCAGTGGGTTGGATGATAGTGCCAGGGATCTTCAGAATGTTTTTGTTGTTGAGTCGTTGTTCAGTTGTATCTGACTCTTTGTAACCCCATTTGCGTTTTTCTTGGCAGAGATACTGGAGTGGTTTGCCATTTCCTTCTCTAGCTCATTTTTACAGATGAGGAACTGAGGTAAACAGGGTTAATGACTTGCCCAGGGTCATTACTAGTAAGTGTCTGAGGCCGGATTTGAACTTAGGAAGATGAGTGTTCCTGGCTTCAGACACAGCCCTCTATCCACTGTGCCATGTTAGCTTCATGGTGTAGGGAAGGTTTAAAGAACCTTTGGTGGCAGTTACCAGGACAGATGGTAGGGCCTGGCAGTCCTCCATCTCACCAGAAGGAGTAGAATTGGTGACTCCCATCTTATCTAAGTTGTGAGAGTAATTAAGCAGCCTGGACAGGTTCTGGGTACCCTGGCCAGGAAGAGGGCTAGAGGAGAAGATAAGGAGAGAGTGTGAGTAGCTACTGCATTGTCCTGCTTGGGTTCTGCCTCAGGGGAGGGACCAAGGAAGGAAGAGATGGGGAAAAGATTCCTCTCCACTACCACCCCAATGCTGTGCTTAATTAATATTTGTTTTGCTGAATTACCTATTTATAAATGGAGATGATAATACTTTAGTACCTTCCTTACAGGGTTATCAGAGTCAGATGACATGTATTTATGCAAAGCACTTTGTAAACCTTAGAGCTTCATGTAAATGTCAACTATTATTGTCATTATGAGCCTCGACTTGTATTTATTATGCACACATTGTTTGCAAAGTATACTCCTTCCCAGCTACTCCTGGGTAGGTCTTTATATTCATGGATTTCTTAGCATTTATTTTCTTCTGTTGGCTGTCCATTACACATGCTTCCTTCATGTTCAGTCATGGCAGGCCATGGCTTTGATCATGGCTGGCCAAAGACAACTAATTAAGGGTGCTTGGGGTCACCTTTGTAACTCTAAACTGACAGTGGGTGTTCAGATATTCCAGTGGGGAGACTGGGAGATTTCCTTTCCCAGAGATTATAACCCAGAGAGGTAAAGTAAGGATTGAGGTACCTGAGCAGAGGCAAGTCTAAAGTGAGGAAGACTGGATGAGAATCACCTGACAAATTGAATAAAACACTGCCTCTCCACTACCCACTCTCAAACAAATGACTGATCAATTGGCCTTATCTCTTCAATTTGGTATCCAGAACAGAGGGATAGAATAATTTGAGTTTCAATTGAATTAGAGATTTTTTTCTTATTATTGAAAACATGGAAAGACCCATAATAGGTAAAAAGAGGCAGCTACAGTGATCTGCATCAATGGGATAAAATGGTATAAAAGACAATATCAAAAACATTTATAAAAGGAAAAAGTTGGACAAATTAAACTATTTTAAAAATTAAAAAGAGGAAAAAAGAAGTTGGATGACTCATGGAATGAGTGAGAGGTAACAGGCCAAATGCTGCACTGGTATCCATAAAGTGTTAAGTGAACTGGAAAAAGACCATGCATGGTGCAATTTCTACGTAAGATTGCTGGAAAGATATAGATAAGAAACAAATAAGAGGAAGGAATCAAACATTTATTAAAGGTCTGCTATGTGCCAGGCATTATGCTAAGCACTTCACAATTAATTATCTTGTTTGATCTTCATAGCCCTAGAAGGTAAATGCTATTATTATCCCCATTTTATAGTTGAGGAAACTGAGGTAAACAAAGGTTAAGTGACTTGCCTAGGGTTACACAGCAAGTATTACCTGAAAGTATATTTCAACTCAGGTCTTCCTGACTCTAGGCCCAGTGGTGTACCAGCCAGCTATCTCCAAATAAGAGGGCGTAGGTGAGTTTCAATCTGTGCCAAAGTCATGAGAATCCACAAAAATGAATCAATGCCTTCACAGAACTGAAAACACACCATCCTTAGAGAATGGCCAAAGATGGACAAACTTTGGGTGGGGGTTCATGGTTTTGAGTGGCCTTTCTAGTCACAAAAAAGGCTACAGGTGAATCTCTAGGAGCATCAGACTTGATGTAACAGTTGTGAGTGGATTGCTGAATGAAAGCTACAGCCGCTTGTAAGGAGAATTGTGATTACGGTCTAGGGACGAGAGGAGGGGGGCCGTTCCATATCTGAGATTCTATTCTTTTGAGTCACCAAAGATGTTTTAAAAGTTTGCTTCCATTTGATGAGTAAGCCAGTATTATGTCAACCACAGAGGCAGAATCAGATAATGTAATGACCTTTGCTCTCTTCCTATCAGCATGGAGCCTCAATTATATGAAACTAATGTTTGTTATTAGTCTCGACTCTCTATTCCCAGGACTTCTTTAGGTTCTAAAGTTTTAAGAAATATGTTTTAGTTTAAAAGATAGTAAATTTGTCAGTTGATTATGTTCTTGTCCATCTAATTTATCCTTCTTTCCTCCCTCCGTCCCTTCCTTCCTTCCTTCCTTCCTTCCTTCCTTCCTTCCTTCCTTCCTTCTTTCCTTCCTTCCTTCCTTTCTTCCTTCTTACTTTCCTTCCTTCTTTCCTTCCTCCCTCCCTTCCTTCCTTTCTTCCTTCTTACTTTCCTTCCTTCTTTCCTTCCTTCCTTGGCACTTTTGAGATTTCTGAAACTTGGATCTCATTCATTCAGTCAGGCTAGGGATGGTAGTAAACAGTGAATAGGGCTTAAAGGTCATAAAAGCTGGAGCAAGGAGAGGTTTGTTACTTATAAGCTATATCATTCAATCAGGTCACTTTCTGACCTTTGTTGGTGAGCTGGGAATAATTTTGCTTATACTACTTATCTTACAGGGCTGTTGAATGGAGTGATTTGAAAATTATAAAATACCATATAAATATGAGTTATTATGAGTCATTCAACAGATGAAATTATTTGCATTCAAACCTAGCTGCCTCTACTGTGACTACTAATAGCGAACATTTATATAGTACTTACTATATGCCAGGCATTGTGCTAAGAACTTTGCAATTATTATTTCATTGTATCTTTACAGCAACCTGCAAAATAGGTGCTGTCATCACCTCTCTTTTGCAGATGAGCAAAGTGAAGCAAACAAAGATATGACTTGCCCAGAGTCACACAGCTAGAAAGTATCTAAGACCAAATTTGAACTCAGGTCTTCCTGACTCCAGGCCCAGTCACCTATTTACCTCTATTTTTTTTTTTTTTGGCTAGGCAATGGGGTTAAGTGACTTGCCCGGGGTCACACATCTAAAAAGTGTTATGTATCTAAGGCCAGATTTGAACTCAGGTCCTCCTGAATCCAGGGCTGGTGCTCTCCCCACTGCACCACCTAGCTGCCCCTCTATTTGCTTCTAGATAATAAACACCTTACTATATCAATGAATAGCCAAAGGATTCAATTGTCTTTCATCTTTGTATTCCCAGTCATTGAAATGTTGCCTTGTACATAGTTAAGGATTAATAAACATTTGTTAGATTGAAATGAACTTGATATAACTTTCCTAGGTGCTGGGGGAAAATAAAAAGAGCCCCTGACTCTTTGGAGCTTACAATCTGATAGAGAACATAAATAAAGTATGTTTTTTAAAAAAACCAAACAACTATACTACTAACTGATTTTGGACCAAGAGAACCATAACTGTGGTTTCATCAGTGTGGGAAACTCCCAGTACGGAGACTCCCTATTCTGACTCAACAACTCATCTGTAACTTAGACTTGCATAGGACACCGAATGACTTGGATGTTGTCACATAGCCAGTTCCCCATCTCCGGTGCCAATTACTAGTACACCATTCTGTCTCAAGTTCTGCAATTTAGAATATGATAAATAATGAGAAATACAAAATGCTTCATTCAGTTTCACTGAAACCAGTTGATATTTGGGAATTCTGTCTTCATATAACCACTGAGCTGCTTCTTTCTCCTCAAGGAACTCTTGTATGATATTCTGGTTCCATATTGGTGAAGGAGAATGGGGAAAATTAAAAAACAAAAAACAAATAAAGGTTCTTGCTTTACCCAAAATGAAGATTTTGCCCTGAACTCTGTGCTGGCCCAGATTTGGGCCCCTGGAAGGATCTGACTGAACCCTTCCTTTTCTCCCCAGAGTCCTGGCTAATCTGAATTACTTCAAATCCAGATTCAGACACTTACTAGCTGTGTGACCCCGGGCAAGTCACTTAACCTCTATCTGCCTCTGTTTCCTCAACCGTAACATGGGGATCAAAATAGCACCTACCTCCCAAGGTTGTTGTGAGGTTACAATGAAATAATATTTATAAAAATGCTTATCACAGTACCTGGCACACAGTAGCTGTTTAATAAACATTTGTTTCCTTTCTTTCTTCCATCCATTTAAAAGGCAAATCATACACAGAACTTAGATTCAATGAGTTTCTCGGTCCATTTGCTTACCAGAGCCAGGGTCAGTGTGGTAAAGTATAGACTCTTCATGGCACATTTTCTATATCCTATTTCCTTCTCTTGCCAAAGATGAATAAGACCAGGGAACGAAAATACTGCAGCCCAAATCCATTCCCAGGACAAGGTATGATTTCTACTTTCTATTCTGTATAACTGAGTCTACTCCAGAGTTACATCTAGGGTTAAGTGATATGCATACAACTCTTTTAGAAAACAGATGTGAAAAAGGAGGTCTTACTGAACTGCCCTTCATAAAAAAAGCTACCTTTGCTATGCTTTGGCATGACTGACTACAGGGAAATGGGATTTAGCTTTTATCATGCTCTCAATAACCTTCCACTTAAGAGAGAAAATTTGGGGCTATATTGGCAGGCATTTTTACAAAACAAAGTAATAATAATGACAGTGGCTGTCATTTCTATAGCACTTTAATGTCTTCAAAGTGCTTGGGGACATCTAGTTTAAGCCAGCTTAACCCCTTGAAGTGGCTGGGCTGTGAGTTATTATTATGTCCATTTTACAGATAAGGAAAGTGAGTCTCAGTAAAGCTAAGTGGCTAGTCATCCACAGACGCACATTTGGGAAGTGTAAGCCATGGAATCTGAACCCAAATTATCCTGACTCCAAGTTCAGAACTTATTATTTACTGCTCCATACAATGTACTTTTGGAGTAAATCCAGATGTACAATACACATTAAGACATCTGTCTTGTCTCTCTCGAAGGAGAAGCAAAGATCACATTTTCAGTTTCTTTATATTCCCTGTGAGACTTTGGGCAGTGCCTTGCACACAGTAGGAAGTTAATACATGACTTGGGAAAGAAATAACAACCACCCTGGATCCCAGCTCTAATACTGAGGACAATTTTATGAAGTGACTTTTTTCTTTTTTTGTGCTCCAGTAACAAAATCTCTCCAAATGGTGTCCAAGAAGGATGTTCTGTTCACCAAGTATGCTGTACCATGAGGCAAGTTGCAATGAGGTCCCAGCGCATTTATTCAGCACCCTCAGAGTACAGAACACTGTTCATTTACACTCTGAGGAATGCTACAATGCACCCAGATAGAGATTCAGGATATGATAAATGCTTGATCCCAGCAAGAGTCAAACACTTACCAGATACAACTATTGAGAAAAAAATTCCACAATTAAAACAGTTTTATCAGTAAAAGGCAAAGTCAGCAGTCCTGCAGAGCATTGCCTTATTTTCCCACTCCACGGTGCCCTGGAATCCCTGTCCTTCTTGAAAGGCACTAAGAATGATGTTCATATTAATAATAATGATGACAGCTAACATTTACATAACACTTTTAGGCTTGCAAAAAGCTTTATATATATTATCTTAGTAGACAAGGACTGAAGTACAAGAAAGTTAAGTGATTCATCCAATGTCGAATTTGGTCCGGCTGGGGTCACGCCCACTCAGCTATCTTGACCTCCAGCTTTACGTTCTAACTGATGAGACCCACTACTTTCTCTTCATTCCTGCACGATCTTGGTTTAGTCAGAGGACACAATATTATAATTTCAGAGATGTATGGCCAGGCTCCCTGGGGAAAAACGGTGAAGATGACAGGAAATGAAAGTACTGCAGGCAGTGGAGAAAGTTGTGTTCCAGGAATATGCAGAGGGAAAATTCCTTTGAAAATGTATTAGACATAGGGCTACCAGTAGAAAAAGCATGGAAGAAGGATATGACTATTAACTTTTGACAGTTTCAAGAGCAAGCAAAAGTAGGATGGAGTCAGCCTCCAGTCATATGAAAAAGTACATTATCCAGGAATAGCTTCTGTTTTGCCAATTAATGTTTCTGTTTAAATGTAAAAGTGTTTGATCTTCCAGGAAAACTCCCCCCCATCCCCGAAGACAAAGTTCATTGTATAGCCTACTCAGGAGATGTGGAAAACAATCCCAATGTTTCATCCTGCCTCACTGCTCAACTTTTCCCCTGCTTTCCACACCATGCTAGTACATCACAGACTGATACAAAGCCACAGACTAAAGGGCCGGACTCTCCCCTATCTCTAAACCTATTTGTCTAAATTTCCCCCAGGCCATGACTCAGAGTTGCAACCAGAAATTTTTATTCCTGGGGCAAAATTAAATGAACAGAACTTATTATATACTCTTCCTTTCACAGGACCATAAGCTTTCAGTTGGAAGGGACTTTCATTTAATCTGACCCCTTAATTTTATAGATGAGGAAATGGAGGTCAGTGAATTTAAGTGACTTGCTTAAGGTTACAAAAGTAACAAACAATAAGTGATGAAGCTGAGAGTCAAAGCCATGTCCTCTGACTTCAATAGCCCTGCTTGTTCCACTGTCTCCCTGATGTGCCTCTCTGATGCCATTACCACAACTACCTTGGGCATCCAATCTCTCCAACATTATTATGGTCTCCTCCATTTACCCTGATACTGGAACAGGAACCATTCCTATGTATTCCAGTGATTTCTTCAGTTCCATCCCTTTGTCCGTACTTCCTAAAGCTTTTCTGGACTACTTATCCATTCTGCTGCTTTCATAAGTTGAGCCTTTGCTCTGGCATTTCCCAACTACTGCATAATTCAAACCCAAGTATTTGGGATGAGGTAAATGTGTAGAAAATGAAAATGTATCAGGGAATGCAAAGGTTAGACATCAGAAATGACTGACTTCCTGACAGAAAGTGGCAAGAAAGGAAATAAAGGCAGGAGAGAAGTGGAAACATAACTTTGATTGAAAATTTTTGGAGGAAAGAGATATCTCTTCCTTTGCTTTAATTTGGTGAGGAAGAAATGAAACCATGTTTGAAAGACTTTGATAATTCTAAGGAGAAAGAGCTTTAATCCTGGTTCCACAGGACCTTATTTGTTGTTTCTTATGGTACTCTAGTATTCTGTTGTATTTACATACAATTTGTCTGGCCATTCCCTAATCAACAGTCATCCATTCAGCTTAGCAGTTTTCTTGTTGTCATGTAAAGTGCTCTGTATTATCTTCCAGGATGTGTCCAGGGTCAGGGAGGGAATGGTTTTGGTTTTAAATGCTACCGCTTCCTACTCCTGTTGGGCTAGATTAAACACATGTCCTACTTTTTGGGGGGTGGGGTGAGACAGGACCTCTGGTTCCATTGGTGGAAGGAGCTTCCCAGTGAAGAACTCCTCTCACAAAGCAGGCTGGCACCTTCTGTGTAACTCAGAGTCTTAGAAAGTTGCCCAGAGATTGGAGAGCTTCCAAGACTTAACCAGAGTTACCAGTAAGTGTCAGAGGCTGAATCTGAACCCAGGTCTTCTTGGTTCCAAGGTCAGCTTTCTAATTACTGCTGCCTCTCAAAGAAATGTCCTACTTGGGTAGGAAAAAGTTCATAGTTAAGCAGAGTATGATACTGTAACATGAGAGTAAGACAGTAAGATCTTCTCTGGCTAATCTTCCTTCAGTTGAGAATTAACTATACCTCTAAATAAATCTGTCTACCTGAAGGCTTTTCATCAAAATTTTCCTGTCCTCTCTGGGACTTTTTTAAAAAAAATCTTCCAGCCAGGATGGAAGAAAAGGTCCTGAATCTTCAGACCAAAGACTGTCAACTTCCCTTTGTATTTGTCTGTGGTCCCTGAGGCCTAGAGTGGGAGTAACAACTCTGGTAGGTCATGCCCATCCTAAATGCCATCTTCCCTCCTTTGCCCCAGTGGCTAACAAAGGAGTATAGGATCATAGATGTGTAGCTGAAAGGCCCCTTACAAGTCATCCACTCCAACTCCCTCACATTGAGTCCCAGAGAAGTTAAATAACTTGCCCAAGATAAGATAGGAAGTGAATGGCAGAGGCAGCCTTTGAACTAATGTCTTTTGACTCCGATCTGGCACTCTTTGAGGCTTGCGAGGGGCAGGTAATTGTGGGATATCCTTCCAGTAGAACCTAACCTCAATGATTTTCCTTAATATAGGATTTTAGTTCAACTGAGACACCTAATCATTCCCATGAGAAAAATAAGACAAACTCAGTCTCCTCAACTGCAAAGAGGAGACTGAGCTAGGAAAGTCTGGGGCCTCTTCTAGGTCTAACATTCTGTGACTGGGCAGGTCTTGCAGGAAGTATGAGGGATAACAAGTAGATGACCTGTGTCTTCCATTAGTGTTCGACGTCAAGAGATCTCTTCCTGTAGAAGAGTCATAGGAGGACGTGCATGAGAGTCACATGGGATGAGTAGATGTGGATGGCTTGCTTTCTGTACCATTGGAGGAAGTATCTATATTGGTGAAATCTCAGGTCCTTCTAAGAATTGAAATTTATTTTTGGGGATATGTATTACATTCTATAGCACAATGTGAGAAGGGGAGGTAGGGTAAAAAGCACCTGGTGAAATGGAGAACATAAAATATGAGAAGTCTTAAATCATAAACTGTTCCATTTGGGATCAACCCAGTGAAAGTCTTTCGTTTTTCAGATTGGGAAGTAAGATCATAGGAGCAAAGACTGAGAATGGAAAGGGACCCCAGAGGTCAATTTGTCTAGTAATCTCATTTTATAGATGAGAAAATTGTGGCCTAGAGACATTAATTAACTGGCCCAAAGTCACAGAGAGAGTGAAAAGGATATAAGTCCTTGACTCCATGTCCAAGGCCTTTTCCATTTCAGAGAAGCTGAGTGGCTTCCCCAAGACTACCCAGCTAGTCAGTAACAGAAATAGGACTAGAATCTAAGTTTCTAGGCTCTCAGTATAGTGTTCTTTCCACTATCTCCACTGCCAAGTAAGTACTTCAGTTCTTCAATGAGATCATAGACTCTTTAGATTATTGGCAGTCTGCCATAGTGGATATACTGTACTTGAAGTCATGAAGACTTGGATTCAAATTCTACCACTAACTTTTCCTAGATTGTGACCCTGGGCAGGTCACTTACTTTCTCTGAGTCTCCTCATATGTAAAATAGGAATAATAGTAGCATCTACCTCCCAGAGTTGTTGTGAGGATCAAATGGGATATTTTCAAAAGTACTTTGCAAACCTTAATGTGTCATCACTCTTGTGACAGAAGTTTTGGCAGAAAGGGGTGGTAGAAAGAATACTGGCCTGGGAATTGGGAAACACCTGGATTTGAGTCACTAACTAGCTGTGATAACTCACATTTATTAGGGCTGGACAGATGGCAAAGCCCTTTACCTTTCACAACCCTATGAAGTAGGGAGTGCAAGACTTATCACTGTTGTTATTGTTATTGGTCCTTTGTTCTCGAAGAAGATCAATGACCCTCCTATTTGATAGAAATTTGAGGCTGCAAAAATCTAAGTGACTTGTCCAAGGTCATGTGCCTAGCAGATGTCAGAGGCAAACTTGAACCCTGCTGACTCTGAGCCACACCTAGGCTGTATTTAGATGACTATAATCCCTCTCACATAGCATATAGGTGATTATTTCCCAAGAATGAATTTTATTTTAGAGGCCATGTATTATAATCTACAGCATGGTATGAGAAGGGGAGGTGGAGGGAAAAACACCTGGTGAAATACTCCCAAAGAGCAGATTTTTAAATAAAAATCAGTTCTTGGTGTAACAGTTTTAATGAGCCTATTTCTTTCTCTCTGCCTCCCCCCCCCCCCCGCTTTATTTTCATTGCCACCTGAAAACTTTGGCTCACAGTTCAGAAGTAAGAAGTAAACACAGATTCCCAAGTCTTTTTCTTTTCACAGCTGTCGAGTTTAGTGAGTTGAACTGCAATACTTCTGAGTTCATCCGTTCACTCCAACATGACCAAGTCTGTTGTAAACTTTCCCTCCAGGACACGTGACAATACATTTCTTGAATATATATCCCAGCTGCAGGAGCAAAAAAGCTTTCAGAACTCCAGGCATCTGGGAGAGGAAGATTTCTGTTGGACTTTGTGTTAGAAGAAATTAAGGATTGCAGTTGGATTTTTCCCCTCTGTCTCTTAGGGTAAGTGAGCAATATTTATTTATCGTAGAAGAATGTTTGAGGGGGCATGTCTAATAAACGATTGTTGTGGTTTTCTTTTTTTTTATTTGTCTAAAGAAACATTGGCAAGATATGCAAAGCAGTGTTAACTTAGAAAGATTAATTTTACAAGTCTAGAAGTTTTATTCTCTTGAGATAGACTTTTCCAATTTCAAAAGAAATGCATTGTACTAAATGTCTTTCTAGGGTTCCCCCACCCCTTTTCTATGTGCAAGGCAGCAAAACTTATTTTTAGCCTTCTGTTCTCTGAGGCTTTTAGGGGCTCTAACCTGCATAATTTCTCTTTCAGACCCAGGTCGTGAAAGTTCAACTTTGATACTCAAGATGGGTGATGCAGTTGCAAACACTTCCTTACCTGAAACATCCAGCTCCCTACCGGAGCCCCAGACCTCCACCAGTGTGGGCGGGAGTGGTAGCGAGTACTTTTATGTCCTGGTTGTCATGTCCTTCTATGGCATCTTCTTGATTGGAATCATGCTGGGCTACATGAAATCTAAGAGGAGGGAGAAGAAATCCAACCTGCTTCTGCTCTACAAGGATGAAGAAAGGCTCTGGGGGGAGGCCATGAAACCTCTGCCAATCGTGTCGGGGCTGAGGTCAACCCAGGTGCCCCTGATGCTGAACATGCTTCAGGAGAGCATGGGACCGGCTCTGTCATGCACCATCTGCTCCATGGAGGCAGGCAGCGTGAGCTCGGAGTCATCTTCACCCGATGTGCATTTCACCATCCAGGAGGAAGTGCCCGATGATGAGCTGGGAGAAACCTCAGAGACGCCGCTCCATGAAAGCAGCGAAGGGTCTTCGGAGAACATCCCCCAGAATTCCTAGCACTCTGAGGTGACCTCCAGAGGTGGCCGTGTTAGCCAGCACACTTAGCAAGAGGAAGGAGATATGCCCAGCGTCCGATTCCACTGCTCCGGTGCAGCTGCCACTTTAGAGAGACCACGGGTCCCAGGACAGTGGCTCATCCTGACGTGGCAGGATCAAGGAGTCAAATGATGTGCTTGTGACCTGGACTTGGCATTGGAAAAGTCCTGCCAAGAGATGCAGTTTGTATATTTAATTCCATGTCTAGGTTTTTAATTGTACCTGTTCAGAACATGGGATGGTGACGTTTCTGTTATTTCTCTGGATGCTTGTAATAGTTACTGCATCATCTGCCCTTGCTCAGAGTGCTATGCAATGTCTAGGACCGTAGCTTGAGCACTGGAAGGGACTTCAGAGGTTATCAGTCCAAATTTCTCTTTGATAAAAATGGAAACTGAGGCCCAGAAAACCTTAAGTGACTAGCCTAAAATCTAGCAGGTAGTAAGTGGCCCCCAATCCAGTACTCGTCCCACCCAACCTCTAGAAACAGTGGAGAGAATCTGCTTAATATCAGGGATTCCTTTTGATGCCCTAATGCCCCTAGAGCTTCGTTCTCCTAGATCACTGATTAACTGTTAAGTATCTCTTCTGGTTCTCTGTTGTTATCAGCTCACAGACCAGGGCAGACTTCTTGCAAAGGCCTCCGAGGGTTAGGATGAGAGGCATGGCAAGCAAAGTTTGATGTGAAAAATCGATCACCTGAACCCAATGATCTATCGCACGTACTGTAAGAATTCTGTCTTTACTTAAAGCCATTTGAGACCATTTACATAATTTACCATCTGGGGCCTAACGTGTAACCTCTGACCTTTTGATGTCATTTGCTGGCTCTTTGATTTGGGGGATTAGCTTCTTTCAGGTTGGTAAGGCAAATCGTTAACTTTCCCTTCAGCTAGCAGGCATGGCTGGAGAACTGTTCCCAACACCCAGATGTCTTGGTGTATTGTCCTGGCTGTCACCACAGAGGCCAGAGCACTACTGTGGACACCCCTTGTCTTTTTCTAGCCAACTTTCTTTGCAAGACAGACGTAATAGGGGCCTTCTAAATGTGGTCCTTTATCACGTAGCTGGAAGCAGGAAGGGCCTTCTCACGCGGAGAGCACAGGAATGGGGGGCCAAATCCCGTGGCCTCTGGTTCCTGGTTCTACCACTCATTTGCTGTGTGGTCCTGGGCATTGGCCCAAAGCCTCCGCGTCCTCATTTGGCAAATGAGTTTCATAATGATACTTATTCCCCAGAGACATGGGGGAGGATTTCTTTAGATTTTTAAGGCTCTGCAATAAATACTTCCCTGCCTGGGGAGAGGGATGCTTTGGGGAGTACAAAATATTCTTCCCATAGTTAGTTAGGGTTGGGGTTGGGGGTGTGGATTCTGTGGATAAAGGAATAGATAGAGACCCAGGGCTCCGGGTGCAGAGAGAACTTGGTTTTCCCAGGAAGGAACCTAAGGGGCTGACAACTCATTTGGTCTGGAAAGCGTCCTGAGATTCCCTGGGAATGGGGTGTGCAGAACACTGCGAGGCTGATATTTGGATGAATTTGCCAGCGCCTCAAGCAAAGGGAATTGAAAGTTTAAAAGAATGGCGTCGGGCAATGCTCCCCAAATGCCTTCACGTATTCTTGTGTTAAAATAGCTTTGTGACTGATCCTTTCTGGCACTTAGATCCTAGAAGAAAGGGTGAACACTTGAGACATAGAATAAAGAAAGAAGAAAAATGAACGGGAACAAGAAAACTTTCTTACGTCTGCCTTGTGTGCAAAGGAGGGAGGGGGGATGAGAAAAGGAAGAAGGGGTAGCAGGAAGGAGACTGGATGAGTGGGATGGGGGATGGAGGCTGCAGCAACTGTATTCCCTGTGCAAGGGTTAACAGCTTAAAACTTGGATCATCACTGCTGTATCAGAATGATACAAGAAATTTATGTTTGGGAGGGGAAAAAAGGGCTCTCTTGGTCACTTAAAATGCAAAGGGTAGATTTACTCCAAAGGGGGCTGTTTAAGTTTGAAAGAAGCCAAGTTAAGTTTGGCCCCTTGCCTGGAATCACTTGAATTCTGAAACTTTACTGAGACCGACAGACTTGTGAGTTGTCACATTTTCCATTACTTGCCTCATCTCTGAGGTTTGGTGCAAGTCTATCTGTGTCTATGAAACAAATACGGTGTACATACTTGTGATTGTACTGAGTTGTATAGAATTGTCTCTTGTATTTAACAGTTTGTATTTTTCACAAAGTTTTTATTTAACTAAATAAACACATTGCCCTCCTATTTCTGGGAAGCCATGAGTTCTTTCTGTTCAGTCCTTTTTGGCCCAATCCCGAGTTCCAAGAAAAGCAAGGCCAGGGTCTCGGGACTCATTCAGGCGTTTTGCTCGGTTTCCAAAGATAATCTCCTCCTCCATTATACATGTATCTCATTTCTGCCTTAGCCAGGCTGAACAAGAGCCTACTTCTCCATCCTTTAATGCCCTTTGCTTTTGATGGAAAACAAGTTGCAAAAGTTCTTTCGACAGCCTTGCTGTTTCTCCTTTGACTGCTGCCCCATTTGGCTTTCAGTTTGCCGCAAGATACAAGTGCTTCGAAGATGTTTTAGGTTTGGCTGTGAGCGAGAGTTTGGGATGAGTGTTGGTCTGGCCAACGTTATACATGGCTGTGGTTGCAGCGGTGTGGGCTGTTGGAGAGAGACGTTCAGGGTTTCCAAATCGCTCTGTTTAGAGAGTCAACCCCAGTTAGGAGGAGTGGGGATGGAGCCACCAAAGCCCCTCAATCACTGATCAATCAATCAACAAGCATTTATTAAGCACTTACAGTATACTGGGGATATGAAGACAAAAATAAAACAATGCCTGCCTTCCAAGAGGTTACTTTCCCTGGAGGAAAGAATATGTTTATATAGGGACTGGGATTAGACCTAGGATTTCCTTTGCATTAGGGAACTATCAGATGAGGGAACTCTCACTAGCAAAGCAGGTAGCCACCTCCTCTGCAGTGTAGAGTCTTAGAGAATTGTCTAGAACACTGAGAAATTAAGTTACTTGCTCAGGGTCACACAGTTAATATGTGTCAGAGGCAGGATGGTCTTTCTGGTTTTGAGGTCAGCTCTGTAACCACTATGTCTTACTGTCTCTCTGTCTCTATCTCTCTCAGTATATGTATGTGCATATATACATATATATATGTATATATACAAACTATATTAAAAAAGTAATGGAAGAGGGGCACAAATATCTGGGGGATAAGGAAGGGTCTCACGTAGAAGGTGGCACTTCAGCTAAACTCTGAAGGAAAACAAGGGATGCTAGGATGTGTAGGTAAAGAAGAAATGCCTTCTACACACAGGAGATAGCCAATTTAAAGGCATGGAGTGTCATGTGGGAGGTACAGAAAGCTGATCAGTTGGGTTGAATCATGAGAGTCAAAGGGAGAAGGCTGGAGTTAGGTTGTAAAGAGCTTTAAAAGCCAAACAGAAAAGTCTATATTTGATGCCAGGGCGAGGGAGTCACTGGAGCTTAATGAGCAGGGGAGAGACATGGGAAGACCTGTGTGCAGGATGAATCAGACATGTAAGGCAGGTTGAAGGTGATCCTTCACCTTCACTCCTCTTTATCCTTCACCCCAGCAGGGTGGGCTCCTCCCCCTTGGTGGAGCTGTATCTCAGGCAGAGCCGAATTGTAGACTGAGGTCTGATAGTCTTTTAGCGTGGCCAAGGAGTCATCCTGCAATCTCATGATCTCCTCTGAAGGTTGGGCAGGTGGAAGAGGGTGAGGTTTAATCTTCCCTGGTTATCTCTGCATAATGGAAGATGGTAGGAAGTGGCACTTAGCTTTTCCAGTCATATGTTTCCCATGGTTTCCCATAAATTCATATTTCCATCTGGTAAGGAAAGAACTGTCCACTTACAGAGTAGCCTGACAATGATATGCTTGAGCCAAAATGCTGCACAGATGCCACAGGGACTAAACTCTACCAATTACTTCCTATTTAAATGGTAAGACAAGAACACTAATTTAAAGACCAGAAAGTCATAGAGCTGAAGGTTTCTCAGTTTATCCCACTTTAGTGCTATCAAGCAGAATGTAAATTGCCTGAGGACAGGGATGGGTGTTCTCTCTCTCTCTCTCTCTTTTCTCTCTCTCTGTCTCTCCCTCTGTCTCTCCCCACATCTCAGCACAATCTCTGGCACATAGTAAGGAGCGGTTCATACATTTAGACCCGGAAGGCACTCCAAGATAATCTAGTACAAAATTCCTCATTTTATAGATGAGTAAACTGAGGCTAAGAGAGGTCAGGTGACTTGCCTAAGGTCAAACTGGTAGGAAATTGCAGAGCTAGGATTTCAACCTGGATGTTCCAACTGATAATCTAGTGCCCATCCCACTGTACCACACTCCCTTCTAAATAGTTATTGAATTGCTTTGAATTGAATCATTTGAAGGAAACTAATTAAGGGAATTTCACCTTAAGCAGAAGAAAAATAGATGCAATTTCAAACTCGAGTTTACCTAAAATATTTATGGACTATACTATGTCATTTTCTTGGCATGCTTCTTTTCTTGAATGACTTTCCAAATGCATACACACATTTGCCACAGATGCACACATACAGATGTCACACACACACACACACACACACACACACCCCCCAACAACACCAACACCAACAACAATAACAGCAACCACCTTCTAAGCATAACCTTTATCCCAGGGGACTGAGGCTGTGTGGAGCTCCTCACGCTTTGACAAAACCAAAGGCAGAATTTGGCCCCCAGCACCTAAGATATTAGAAACATATTTGAAACATGCTTAAATGTTAAAGATGAGGTAAGTGGAATGTTCTCCCTGCTCCATGCTGTTCTAATTACACCTTTGTACGTCAGACCCAAGCATAGATGCTACAGAGAAAAGATCTCCTCTGTGGAGAGAATCATGGGATTTAAACTACCGGGAAATAATGAAGACAAGCCAAGGAATCGGAGGTCTTGGCTTGCTTCCGGCTTCAGCTGGAAAGCGTGCAGCCTCCTTCGGTACAGAGCTGCCTTCTAGAGGCTCTTGAGGTCAGGCACACTGATCCAGACCAAAGCCGAAGTAAATCATTTATCATCCTCCGAAATGCAGCTCTGTCCTTAAATACCGCGAAACACAGAGTACATTGAGCATAAAATAGAATTTCCATGCCTGGATTTTTATGAAATATGCATTTGCTATGTATCCTCAGCCTTACAGTCTGGCCCCTTTGGGCTACAGAGGCCATGGTTAGGATCATGAGGTTGAAGCAGGAGCTCCCTGTTTTAAAACTCAATCTTTTTGGACTGGAAAAACCAGAGAGCTCTCAATTTAGTTTTTCTTTGTGATAGCCATCCCTTGCTTCCTGACTCCCAAGACCTGGTTCTAACAGGAGCATTGGGGTAGTACCTGGGGAACGAGAGGGCATGGAGGTTAAGAGTGAAAAACAGGTCCTGCAGCTGATTTAATAAGGACTATAAAAGCTGAGTTTCATTAGCAGCCCTGCTCCATACTTGGAGTGGGATCCTAGAGCAGTCTCAGTTTTGCAGGCTTCAAGGGAAAGATCCAGCACACATAAAGATTACCAGGCTGGCCTGCCTTATTAGGGTAGAAATTAATAATATATTTTTTAAAATAATGGTAAAATATCTTAAGAATCTTTAAGTACTGCATGAAGCTAAATGAAAACAAGAATAAATTTCAGGCTTTAAAAAAATACATGCTCCAGCCAGGAGGAAATAAAAGTAAGCCACAGAAACATCCTCTCCTTCCATGGCCAGTTAGCTTTCTCAAGAGGGCAAAACAGTCAGGGAAAGGTCACCATTTGCCAAAGCAGAAGGGGTAGTAGTAGAAGAGAAAACAACTGTTAAATCTCTCCTTGCTCCATTACCAAAGCCTGTCCTCCCACACAGTGACATTTAGGGATCTGAATGGTGCTGTGAGCCATTACCATGGAGATATCAAGCCAAGGCCGCTTCACCCAGTGAGTCACTGAATCTGACAACTTGGGTCATTAGGGCCACTCAATGACTTTGGAAAATGTCAGCATCAAAGGACTGTGGCTAGAGAGCTGGACCTTGCTGAAGTCAGGTGAAGCTGGCTTCAAACCCTACCTCAGACACTTAACTATCTGTGTGAGAGTAATGATAATATAATTATATAATATAAGGATACTAATGATAATATAAACTTAACAAATACTAGCAGTAATATTGTGCTTTAAGGTTGAAGAGGCACTTTACATACATTATCCCATTTTGATCCAAGTCACAACCTCTTTAAGCCTCAGTTTTCTTAGCTATAAAATGGAGAGAATAATAGCACCTACCATACAGAGTTGTCCCAATCAAGTGAGATTAGTAATGCCAAGTACTTTGAAAACTTCAAAGTACCATAGAAACATCTTGCTAAGAGATACCATAGACAATGAAGTAATATCAGTACTAAGTATATGTACCAAGTGGTATAGCATCCAAATTCTTGAAAACTTTAAAGCACCATATAAATATAAGTTATTTGAGCTTGGGGATGACATAAAAAAATCAGTCTCTTTTTGTCAATCCTTCAACAAACATTTGTTAAAATTCTACTATGTGTCAGGCACTGTGCCAGATACTGGGGGTACAAAGAAGAAATGGAAACAGTTCCTGTCCTCAAAGAGCTTGCATTCTATCAGGGGAGACAACATACATATACATAACTTCTGTTTCTGACTCTCCCTCTCTGTCTGACTCTCCCTCTCTGTTCCCCTCCTCAACTTCCCTCCCCTGTCTTCTCCTCTCCTCCCCACCCTTCTCAACTTCCCTTCCCTTTCCTCCCCTTCCCTTCCTTTCCCTCTCCTCCCCTTCCCTCTTTGCAAATTCCTTTCCCTTCCCTTGCCTTCCGTTCCTTATCCAGGTATAGCAGACAGTTATATGCCCCAGTTGGATTTTAAGCTGAACTCTATTTTTCCCATTTCAGGAGTATTCTATTTTCTTTCCAATTAGAGGCAGTGCTAGGGATTTCTTCACAGTTAGCTAAGATTTATACCCTCTCCTGGTTCCTAACATGATTTTAATTCTTGCCCAAATTTATAGAAGTATTGGTAGTTGGATATGTCAGTACCTCAAGGCACCACGATTTCACAGGTCTGAGTAAATCTACTGATAAGGATTGTAGATCCCTTTATAACTTAGTGGATGGTCTTTGAGAATTTCTGTGTCTCAAAAGATTCATGACCCTAAGGCCAGCTTAGTGGTGAGCAACCCTAATTTTCTGCAATGCTTCGGGTTGCAGGCATACCATACATTGCTAGACCTGAACTGGAAGCTTTTTTGAATGTTGGTAGGACTTTTTAGGGTTTGTACTCTACTTTGAGCTCCACAAGGACACATTGGGGGAAAGCTTTTGTGGAGGAATTGAAAACATCGTGAAAAATATAAAGTGTTTACAAACATGTGGCAGGATTTTAATTGAGGAAGGATGTGAACACAGCAATGCTGAGGAACAGCGTGGGTTGAAATGGGAGTTTCTGGTCCTGTTCAGTATTGCACCTAGGTCAACTGCATCCTTCCCACATTCAGAATTGTTCTCTGTCTCCCCTTCAGCAGCGTGCAGGGTGCTTTAATCAACATCCTACCAATTACAGAATGAAAAACTCCAAGGAGGTTTCCAACATAGACTTGACTTCAATGTAGCTTCCAGTGGGCATGACCACGGAAGGATCTTCTGATATACAATGAAGAGGAAAGTTGAAATTGCTTTGGTGGGTTTTTTAGCATCCTACCTCCAAGTAGGTGCCCATAGACTGTATCCGTATAAAGTGATTGCTACTCATTATATTCCTGTTCACCCAACAGACCGGCTGAATCCTTGGGCTACTGGCTCCATTTCTCCTGACCAAACCCAGTGGTCACTGACCCCTGTGATGCAATAGAGCTGAGCAAGCAGAATTAATTCAGCAAATTCCCCTGAACGAACTGCCGCATGTCATAACTGGAAACTGTAGTATAAGGGAAGGAGCTATAAATAGGAGGTAATGGGCAGACGGGAATGAGCTTAAGTATATTCCCCGCAACTTCCTGGATTTGGATTCCCCCTCCCCACGCCCTCCCCCAGCCACATCCGAAGCTTAGTTTCAGCACCACATCTGAACATGTATAGCAACTCATTAAGGTGCTCCCTTTCTATAGGTAAGCTGGATTAACTACGTAGCAAATATTTTGAACTGAATATCCTGTAGGTATCTCAGATTCATATGACCAAAACACAAATTGTTATCTTTCCCCACTAACCCTCTTCTTTTTTGGAAAGAAGAAAACAAACATTTGTTAAATGGTTATTGTTTTCCAGGTACTATGCTAAGCAATGTACAAATATCATCTCATTTGATGCTCACAACAACCCTGGGAGGGAGTGCTATTGTAATTCCTGTTTTTACAGCTAAGGATATTAAGACAGACAGAGGTTAAATGACTTGTCTGGGATCACACAGCTATTAGTTGTTGGAGGCCAGATTTGAACTCAGTTCTCTCTCTCTCTCTCTCTCTCTCTCTCTCTCTCTCTCTCTCTCTCT
>NW_020954580.1:1159490-1163988 GCF_900497805.2 Vombatus ursinus | reverse complement strand
CTCTCTCTCTCTCTCTCTCTCTCTCTCTCTCTCTCTCTCTCTCTCTCCTCATATAATCAATCAGTTGCCATTTTTCCCATTTCTACTTCCACAACTTTTCTCACATCTATGCCTTTCGGTCCACCCACATAGCCATCATCTTAATTCAGGACTTGATCACCCTTCATCTGGACTATTGCAATGGCCTTCCAGCTGGTCTTCTTGACTCAATCCATCTTTACTCCAATCCATCTTTCACTCAGTTGTCAAAGTGCTGTTTTACTAAAGCACAGGCTTTACCATGTGATCCCGCTACTCTATAAACTATTCATTCCTTACTACTTTTAGGATCAAAGCTTCTCTGTTTGGTATTTACACCTCTTCATAACCATGGTCCCAGCCAACATTTCGTGACTTGTTTAACATTACTGTGTGTCATTCACTGCATCATCAAGTCATACTGGCCCTCTTATTGTTGTTCCTCATATATGACATTCCACTGCCCATCTCCATTCCTTTGCATTGGCCGTCCACCATGTTCTTCCTCAACCTTACCTCTTCACCCTACTGCTTCCAAATCTTTGTTCAGGAACCACCTTCTTCACCAAGCCTTTCCTGTCCCAGACACAGATGTTAATGCTTTCACTCCCCCATTACCTTGTATCTATGCTATCTTCCCTGATAGAATATAAGTTCCTTTTAGAATAATAATAATAATAATAATGATAGCTAGCATTTAAAAAGTATCCATTATATACTAGATACTATTCTAAGCACTCTATAAATTTTATCTCATTTGCTCTTCCCAACAACTTTGGGAGAGAGATGCTATTATTATCATTATTTTACAGATGAGGAAACTGAGGCAAACAGAGGTTAAGTGACTTGCCCAAGGTCACATAGCTAATATGAGATTTGAACTCAACGACTCCAGGCCCAGCACTCTGTCCACTGCACTACCTAGTTGCTGCATAGACTCATATAGTTAAAAGATATTTCTTAGGTCAAAAGTATAGATATTTATCATGCCCTGTTTTGTTTTAGCTTTTTTGAGGGCATGCTATATTTCCCAACTAAATGTTCCCCAACAAGCTCCATGAAGACAACTATGTCTTATGTAGTTTGGGGACAAGGAGAAAGAGAACTGATACTTAGATAGTTCCTTAAAGTTTACAAAGTCCTCTACATCCATTATCTTATTTGAATCAAATATCAACCTTTGAAAAAAAGGCATTTCTGACATTATTATCCCCATTTCATAGATAAGTAAACTGAAGCTAAATGATTTATCCAGGGGCACACCATTAGTAATCATCTGAAGCATGATTCAAACCCAGGCTTTACTCACATCAAGTTTAGCATTTTATCTACTATATCATGAACTCACATGACTCTTAACCTGTCTATAATGTAGATGATTTTTGACAGTTGCAGTGTCCAAAAAAAATGACTATCCTGAACCCAGCCTTGGCGAAGAGCCCTTCTGCGTTTATCTAGGTCGACCCTCAGACAACAGACAATGTTGCTAGGCTCTTACGTTGCTAGGCTCCGGGTAGGCTATACCTTTAAGAGCTTACATTCTTGCTAGTATAGTCATTGGGCTGCTAGGTGGCATAGTGGATAGAGCACTGGGCCTAGAGTTAGGAATATCTGAGTTCAAATCCTACCTCAGACACTTACTGGCTGTGTGACCCTTGGCAAGTCACTCAACCCTGTTTGCCTCAGTTTCCTCATCTGTAAAATGAACTGGAGAAGGAAATGGGAAACCACTCCAGTATCTCTGCCAAGAAAACCCCAAATGGGGTCACAGAGAGTTGAACACAACTGAACAACTTGCTGACTGAGTATAGTCATTAAGCCTGTGGAATCGTCTTCATGATGAAGCATCAGAAATTGTCTTTTATGGAGGACGTAAAAAACATCACGAAAGGCATTAAGTGCTCACAAGAGTGTGGTGGTATTTTATTGACAAACAGTATGGTCATAGAAGGTCTGAGAGATGGTATATAAGAGTGTGGGTTCAGATGATGCTGTATCTGATCCTGTTCAGGAATTGCAACGGAAACCATTGCATTGTTTCCACCTAGGGAGTTACCTACTGTATCCCTCCCCATTTACCATTATGCAAGGTGCTTTAATCTCTTCTATACCAAGTATGCAATGAAATACTCTTCCACATAATTTTTCTTGAGGTTTCCCACATTAACATTTGACTTGAATTTGTATCCCACTGGGCATAGCCAATGTGCAACAAAGAGGGAGGGTCTAGACTGCCTTAGTGGTGTTCTTGTGCACTCTGGCTCCAATTAGCCCAACACAGACTGTGGCCTATGGATTTAAGTGACTGCTGCTCATTCTCATTCATTCAATAGCCTGACTGAATCCTGAGATTCCTGGCTCCAATTCTCCTGATCAAAACCAGTGGTCATCACCCCATGTGAAGCAATGCAGCTAAGTAGGCAGAAATACTCAGCAAAATCCCCTAAATGTGCTGCCATATAATCTAACTGGAAATGCAAGCACAAATGAAGGAACTATAAATAGAAGGAAGCTAATTAAATAGGAAGGAGCCTAAGTATTGTTGCCCAGAGCTCCCACGATTTATTCTGTTGTTTTTTTTTTCCTCCATGTACAGGATAATGTTCCAGTGCCAAATCTGAACAGATGTAGCATCACTTGGTGGCATGTTCCCTCTTTACAAAGTAGATTGGATTAAGGGAATGATGCCCTGATTGGTGATACTTGAGGGGATTTTCTGATGCTTCCCCTATGGATTTACTTGCCCAACCTGCCAGCTTGTAGAATCATGTAGTTGGAATGGATCTCCTAGGTTTTCAAGTCCAAACCCTTTTTTCTTGCCTATTTTGTATTAGTTATTTGTACAGGTACCTTGCTGCCCCAATAGACTGAAAACTCTTTGAAGACAAGGACTATGTCTTGTCTAAATTTTATTAACTCTCCAATTCCTAGCATACAGCTTTGAAAACAACAGTCACTTTATAAATGTTGATTGCATTGAAACTAGTCCAACCCAGTTTATCATACTTTGGAATTGCTCCTTGGATTTGGAATGCTCCTTGAATTGACTTCCAAGTCATGGTCAGATTTTAACCCTGGCTCTAATGTTGAAGGAGCTATCTTTCCTTCACTTTCATCATCCTGAAAAGAACTAAGAGAATATCCTCCATTTTCACCCAGAACTTATTTTAAAAATTCAATTTATTTTTTCAAGTAATAAAAAATCAATTCTTTCACTCTCTCTCCCCAATTGAAAAAAAAAGCAAGAGAAAAAACTAATATACTTGTAGCAAACATGCATAGTCAAGCAAAGCAAATTCCTGCACTGGTCATGTCAAAAACACTTATGTTTCATTCATAACCTTTTTGTCTCAAATTGGGTAGCATGCTTCCTC
The DNA here is from genome assembly GCF_900497805.2 of Vombatus ursinus. Lineage (NCBI taxonomy): Eukaryota > Metazoa > Chordata > Mammalia > Diprotodontia > Vombatidae > Vombatus > Vombatus ursinus. The sequence continues at coordinate 1,160,596 of NW_020954580.1, read as the reverse complement.
ACTGGCACTCTGGAATCGGGGTTGACAATTTGTTAGTCAGTTACTTAGAACTTAAATGGAGTACAGGTATAATGTCACTCTAACCAGCATCATTTAGCAATATAGTCATGAATATATTGAAAACCGCTACTATGACATAGTCTGGGTCTATTTCTCCAACACCAGCCAATATCAGGTCCTTATTGAAGCCCAATTCAAGCCTTCGTTCTGTGCTTCTCTCCTCTCTCATAGGCAAAAGTCACTGATTCTTGCTCCTGAATAGGAACTACTTCCTACAAATAAGTACTACCTTGGAAACAAATGACCAGCTCAGACGTTAACTTCCTATGTGGTCTTAGACAAGCCACTCATTTTCCTAATTTCCATTTCTCAATAGGAGATGGGGTCTAGTGTGGTGGAAAGAGTATTGGCTTTGAAGTCATATTTGTTGCATCTCGGGCATCCTGTCAAGATCTGAGCAGTCTAGAAAACTTTCCTCTGATTCACGGTACTCTGTGGGACCACATCCATTCAAAATCATTGATCATGTGTCCCCACTGATGTGATTACTTTCATTAGTCAGCCAGATGATATTAGAGGACATATGTGGAAGGGTACACATATAGAAAACACAGGTGGCCCAGGTACATGATGGAGAGGCACACCATGGAGAGGCACCCTAGGGAACACGTGTCTAGGACCTCTGATGCCTCAGTATCATTTTAGAGATATTGTCATTCTTTTTTGTGTTTGTGGGACCACCCCCTTGTACTTTCAGGTGTCACATATCCCCTACTCCCCACTGGGTATTCATTCTATCACACCTCTGCTCCCCATCAATGAGCTCTTCTTGCTGCTGCCACCTACTGGATCCTAGTTGTAGTTTTCAGTTGAGGTTCAACCTTTCTCCTTTAAGGGGAGGAGAGTACAGTTAATTGTCTGTTATCTTCCTCCCTACCTCTCTCAATTTCCCTCCCTCCTTCCCTTTTCCCTCTCTCTCTTCTCTTCCTTTCTCTTCCCTTCTTTTTCCTTTCCTTCTCTCCCATTTCTCCTCTCCTCTCCCCTCCCTTCCCTCCCTTCCTCTTCTCTTCTCTTCTCTTCTCTTCTCTTCTCTTCTCTTCTCTTCT
>NW_020954580.1:1159078-1159480 GCF_900497805.2 Vombatus ursinus | reverse complement strand
CTATCTATCTATCTATCTATCTATCTATCTATCTATCTATCTATCTAAATATCATCTATTTCAGCCTATACTACAGGAACTAAGCTTTGTTTTTTTGTTTTTCTTTTCTCTTTCTTTCTTTCTTTCTTTTTCTTTTTTTTAGTGAGAATGGCAGGACTTCTTAACCCAGGCATAAGATTAGCCTGTCTTTTAAATTGCATCCTTTGCTAGGAGGATTGCCACCTTTGTCCAAGTTTCTAGTTGACTACAGTTAGAAAGTCCTCCTGAACTCTAGACAATTCCTGATTGTCAACATGTATTTCCCCCTTAAATCATATGGTGGTGATTGTGGAAGAAGGGAACTACTTCTAAGAACTGCAAAGGGCTATATGGGTCAGAACCACTGTGGCTACCTTCCACTCC
>NW_020954580.1:1091037-1159068 GCF_900497805.2 Vombatus ursinus | reverse complement strand
AGACCTGGATTCAAATCCTGACTCTACTGTTTACTACCAGTTTGACCAGGACCAAACCATTTCCCTTCATTTTCCTCATTTGAAACTAACATGGCTGGACTAGACCTGGACTTCTTAACCTGGGGTCTGTGAATTGTATTCTAACATATTGTTTTTTTTTTCTTTTTGTAATCCTGTGTATCTCATTTTATGCATTTAAAGCCATTATTCTCAGAAAGGTTCTGTAGATTTCTGCAGTCTGCTGCCAAAGGGAATCAGAGACACATTAAAAAAGAATGGGAAGCCCTAGCCTGGAGGATCTCTCAGATCTTTCAAGCTCAGCCCTGGGCTCTATGATTAGATTATTTTCAAAGCCCCTTCTAGCTCTAACTTTCTAGCATTCTAGGCAATAGCTCTTTGGATAATTAAAAGAGGGAGAGGCATTAAAGATCACAACTTCGAAAGAGCTATAATGTCATCTATTATTATCTTTAAACTAGAACTTTGTTGTTGGGTCATTCAGCTGTACCAGACTCTGTGTGACCCCATCGATGAAGTCTATGGAATTTTCTTGGCAAAGATACTTTAGTGGTTTGCCATTTCCTTCTCCAGTGTGTACCCATTTTACAGGTGAGGAACTGAGGCAAATAATGGTTAAATGACTTGCCCAGGGTCACACAGCTAAAGGCATCTGAGGCTAGATTTGAATTCAAATCTTCTTGATTCCAGACCTGGTGCTCTAACCACTGCACCACCTAGCTGCCCCCAACCTAGAACTAGTATGCATAATTTAGTTCCATGAAAACAATATTTTGGGTGAAAATCATTTCAGTCTGATGAAAATGAGACGGGTTCCCCCAGAGGTTAAAATTCAAACCATTAAAACTAATTTTGGGTAGACCATTATTGTTACGTTTGAATTGTCTTTATAAGTGTTTCATAATAACTGACCTTTTTAGATCAAAGTTTACAAAGCACTTTAAATTCATCCTTCTGTTCCAGTTGCACAATGATCCTGGTTCTAAGGGTATGATTATCTTCTCTTTATAGATGAGGAAATAGAGACTCATAAGTTGTGATTTGTAAGTGGTGACCCAGCTAATAACTAGGACAGCTAGGTGGTGCAGTGGATATAACAATGCCAAGTCTGAAGTCAGGGGGACCTGAGTTCAAATCCAGCCTCAAATGCCTGCTAGCCTTGTGACCCTGGGCAAGTCACTTAACCCTGCATACCTCAGTTTTTCATCTGTAAAATGAGCTAGAGAAGGAAATGGCAAACCACTCCAGTATATCTGCCAAGAGAACTCCAAATGGGGCCATGAAGAGTTGGATACAACTAAAAAAGACTGAACAACAACAAGCCCAGCTACTAAGTGGTCACAGGAAGAATTTGAACCCAGGTCTCTCTGATTCCAAGTCTAGAACTCTGTCCACAAAACAACTACCCTCTTTTTTTCAATGCCTACTATTTATTTTATTTTGAACTGAAGAAATAAAACAAATATTTCCATAACATAGTAGAATAGAAAAAAAGATGATTGTACGTGAAATTGCAAATCTATTATGTACAATTTGCTATTCCTTTTAAATATATATAATAAAGTCATCAAGTAACTTTCTTTCCCTTTTTTCTTCCCTCTCCTCCCCCAGAGATGGTTACTATTATACACAAATATGTATGTATATACCATTATATATACATACACATGCATCATACATATGCATACACACACAACACATACATACATACATAAACACACACATATACACAAACATACATACATACACATATGCATACACACACGTACATATATACACACATACATGCATATACACACATATGTGTGTGTATATGTGTGTGGGTGTGTGTTTATATGTGTATATGTATATTTATGTATGTCTATATATCACACATTCTATACATTTATTTATCAATTCTTTCTCTGGCTTCTTTAAGGGATAGATACTGATCATTTCTTAGCATTTCTGGGTCATTGTGAAGTTTTATCCTATTCTTCAAGTTACTAGTTTCCCTACCCCAGCTTGACACCCACAAACAGAGGCCCAACAGTTTTTTTTGGTCTGTTGGTGATTGTAGTGTTGGAGAGACTGGACGATGCACAGCAGAGCCACGCAGGGATAGCAGTTAACAAAACGATATTACTATTCAAAAGGAGAGAACAGCTGCCCACAGTGAGCAGGCTCAGTGTTTGTGGGGGCCCCCTTGCCCTAGGCTGAGCACCAGCACACACTTGGGTGCCTTCTGAATGTGGAACCGTGAAATGCCTTTCACTTTCTGGTTGAAGATCCCAAGCCCTTCACGGCTCAAACTTTATATAGAATTTTAGACAGAGTCAACAAGGCACCAGATAGGACACCGCCCTGTCCTCCTTAGGGGAAGAGAGTTGGGTAGTCAGAACCAATGGAATGAAATGACTGTAAATTACCTAATAAGGAGTGAAGATTGAGGGGCAGGGACATAGGGAACTTAACTCTAACTGTGCCAGTTCAGCAAGAGGCTGAGGCAGGGGGTAATGCCCTGTCTCTTGGTTTATTAGCTTTAGCATACATGCTTCCGTGGGGGACTTGGGCCATACCAGTCAAATAGTTTTACCTCAGTACACAGTCAGTTTTGTAAATCCAACTCATGAAATTCCAAGAGATAGTTTAGAAAACAATAGATTAGTTACCTGTCCTCCTCCTCCATCCTCCCCTCCACTCTGTTTTGTGTGTAAATTTGTGATTGCCACTGTTGTTCAGTCATTTTCAGTCACGTCTGGCTCTTTGTAATCCCACTTGGGACTTTCTCGGCAAAGATACTTTGCCATTTCCTTCTCCAGCTCATTTTACAGATGAGGAAACTGAGGCAAACAGGGTGAAGTGACTTGCTCAGGGTCACACAACTAATAAGTATCTGAGGCCAGATTTGAACTAAGGAAGATGAGTTTTCCTGATTCCAGACCTGGCATTCTATCCACTGTGCCCCCTAGCTGCCCTTGTGTGTAGTTATTAATTGATTTTTTACACACAAAAAAATCAGACCTATGATTTTGTTGGCATTGGGAGCTTTCAGTGAAGTGCTTACTTATCAACACAGATTGATACTTGGACACTGAGAGGTTAATCAGGGGTGGGGAACCTGTAGCCTTCAGGCCACATGTGGCCTTCTAGGTCCTTGGGTGAGGCCTTTTGACTGAGTCCAAGTTTTTACAGAACAAATTCTTTTATTAAGAGGATTTGTTCTGTAAAGTTTGGATTCAGTCAAAGGGGCCTTGAGGCCCCAGGTTCTCCTCCCCTGGTAAGTGATTTAAGACCACACAGATGATGCATAATCAGAAATAGGACTTAAACCCAGTTCTTTCTGACTTAGAGGCTAACTCTAGTTACTATGCAATTCTTCCTTTTTTCATTGGTGGAATGATAAATATTAATAGACTCAGAACCAAACTTAATACATCATTTATTTGTGGACCTCTTTGTCATATATCCATTAAAAAAGCACTTCCTGATGCCTGCCCTCTATTCATCTTCACCTAATATAATAGAACCCTGTTAAAACCTAATTAGTTTTCCATGAATTTGGATAAATATACAGTACAAAGTCCCTGAAGTATAACAGGACATATAAAGTTCAATGTAACCCTGACACCACTTCATGTACACAGTAGGCATGTAATAGTGCCTTGACTTGGCCAGCCTTGCTTTTGAAGCAGATCTAGGGTTTAATTGGGGTTCAGTGACTTGCCCAGGGTCACACGGCTAATACGTATCAAGTGTCTGACACCAGATTTGAACTCAGGTCCTCCTGACTCCAAGGTCAGAGCTCTAACTGTGCCATCTAGCTGTCCCAAAAGGCCCCAACGGCAGTGAGCATGGGCTTCTACTGGGATAGTGTGACCCAGCTGAGTATTTTCACATTACCTTGGCACAGGCTACTGCAGAATCATAAATTCTTTCATTTCATAGACCCCTTGAGAGCATTCTCTGATATTTCTAACTGCCACCACTTTGTCACTGAGGTCAAGAGAATTCATTCTTAAAACTTGCTTCTAAAACTAGTTAAATGTGTGACTTTGGATAAATCACTTACCTGTATTGAGTCTCAGTTTCCTTATCTGAAACATGGGGGTAATAATTAGTACTTTATTCATAGGCTCTTTATGTGGATCAGATGAAATCATGTAAATTTTTTTAAAGACTTCCAAGTACTATATGAAGTTAACTACCACTATCATTATTTATAGTAAGAAAAGCTAACATCAGAAGGCAATAAATTTGGGTGAAATTATCCTTACTCTTTCCAAAAAAAGGAAAAAGCAATACTAAGTGACTTGAGTTTGGCCTCATCTAGGAGGCCAAACGTTTGTGAGATTTTCTTATGTTTAAGAAAATAAACGATTCCCTCCATTGTCCTGTGTCTGTGCCTTCTCCTCCTGTCCCTATCTTGACTTAAAAGGTAAACCCTACACAAATCACCAAAGCTAGATTCTTGACAAATCTTGGCTGCTCTCAGAGCTGGCCTTTGAAGTGACAGGAGGGAGATTTTCCTACCCAGAAGTCTCTCTCCTAAACTGCCTTTTATCACATTGCCTAAAATAAAGATTTACTTGACTTAACTAGCTTCTATAACACAAGGACCTAGGGCACTGTCCAGAAGATATCAGACCCTCACACTTTAGTATGAAATAGTCAAAGCCTTGTATTTCTCTTAATGTCTAATTGAACTTAATTAAAGTGAGGAGATGTGGGGGAGCACAGGAAGAAAGGGAGGTGGGATCCTAAAGTTGGGGTAAAGGGCAAACTAAGGGAATTGAATCATAGGCCCATAACAACATAAATCTCTAGCTGGAAGAAATCTCAGAATGCATTTAGTCCAATCACCTCATTTTCTAGATAAGGACACTAAGATTCAAAGAAGTTAAATGACTTCCCCAAGGTCACACAGCCAGTAAACATCAGAGTCTTACAGAGAGAGAGGATGGGGGCCTATTTTGAATTTTGTTTCAAGCTGAACTTGAGTTCTCCATCCACTGAGATCTCACATTCTAAACAACATGCAAAAACCTGTACATAAGATATAGACAGTCCAAATGAAAGGCAATCTCGGAGGGTGGATACTTTAAAAAAATGCTAATTTTCTTCCAAGATCATATTTTTATAGAGTTCTGTACTTGAAAATTCATCGGATGATGATTTTTCAAAATTAGGTAGAAAATGTTGAAATAGAGGCCAAGGTTTGAGTTAATTTGTTTATGTTTATTAAAAATCATTGCATCTATGGTTAAGCTATATTTAACACATGTGGGTAGTGGTTCAAATGAGCCTGGCTCCTGTAATTAAAAAGTCATGTGGCCAAGTTAGTTACTAAGTCTGTCATTCAGAGACAGCCTGGGGAGGTTAATTAGAATCAAGTCTGAAGCAGTAACCTATTGTGTCTCAAACATAAAAAGTAGAGCAAACCCGGAGAGATAGGAATATTGCTTGGGACCACAAAGGAAATGCCACTCCAGGAAAAAAAAAAGTATTCATAGAGACTGACTATTCCGAGAACCTTGATTCGAATCATTTGTTAAATTCAGGACATTTGGCCTCATTACCTGAAGAGCAAACTTTTATTAATATGATGACCTTCACTGCTTAGTATCTACTAAAAATAAGCTAAGGTGGAGGGTCAAATAAAATGATTTCTGTCCGTTTAAACATTTCTTCATGTACTTGTATGGTTCTAGCAAGGTACTATTTGTCTTCTATCTGAGAACCAGCCTAAGTGGAGAGAGGGGCTCTGTAATCTCTGAATGCAAGGGTAATGTGACCACTGACATAAGTGTGCTAGCGGGGACAAGGAATATCTCAGAAGATGTCAAGGGCACAGCTGGAGCTGACCTTGTGCCCCAGAATTATCCCTTCTCAGTCCTTTGGTATAGTTGTGTGTGTATGTGTGTGTGTGTGTGTGTGTGTGTGTGTGTGTGTGTGTGTGTGTGTGTCTAGATCTCAAGCAGCTTATAGGGTAGCACGGTGAATGAGACTTTTCCTTAGAGACACACAGGCCAGGAGAACACAAGCAGACACAAAGGGAAGAGCACCAGGTGACCGGTTTCCTCAGAGATGTACCGCAATGAATTGTGTTCTAACTGTTATTCTCCCTCTTTCAGAACCACACGGTATTACAGTTGCAGTAAAAAGGGCTAGTCTAAAGACCAGCTCAGAGGCCTGGGCTTCTCTGATCTATTGTCCATAGGGAGCCTCAGAATGGGAGAGGTTAGTGAGACCAGTAGCTCCTTTCACATCTCATGGAATGACTTCCAGATTATGTTACCTTTTGTCATCAGAAGGTTAGCTCCCAAGTGACGACTTTTTTTTTGCTCACCATAACACACAAATTGGATAAAATACAAATGGTCTTCTGTCCTATTCACTCACTTATGATTCTCTAGTAACAGTGGTAGTAAGGGAGAAAAGATAAATGGGGGTGTCAAGAAACAAAAAGTATTTAGAACATCTATAAATATAAATTTGCCTGTGGATACTCTTGAACATGTCAATCAAGGAATCAATCAATATTTGTTAAGCACCGACTATGTGCCAGGTACTGTGCTAAGTGCAGCTAGTCATCTCCCTAGCAAGTTCATGGGAAATAAGTTAAGTAATGATTATTACTACTTCTCAGAGAAGTCTAAAATAGTGCAAAACAGTTGCCACAGCCAGGGATCATGAAGAGCTCAGAAAATGCCTTCTGCCAAAATACTTATCCTTGCTAAGCTGAGAAAGATGGCAGCCAAAAGCAACATATCATTTAGAAATTTATTTACAAAACATTAAGGAGGAGGATGATTGAAGGCTAGTGACAGGATCATCTCACAAAACAGCAAGAATATTTGAGGAGAAAACAAGTCTGCAGAAAGCTTGCCCTATGATTATCTCAAGAGCATCAATAAATGAAATGATAAGAAGGAGATTTGAAGGGGCAGAATTCTGCCAGGTTTGTTAGAATGAAAGAATGACTAGACTTAGAGTCTACCTCATACATAGATAATCATTTAAAAAGACTTGTAATAGGGTAAATACATTTTAAAATATATTTAATGCAACTTAATTTTTCTTGAATGATAAAGCACATTAGGTTCCAGGAGTGCCTCAGGACCATTTTTAAAACATCAATCATCATTGTCCATTACCATGGGAAAATTCTGATTTGAGTTTTCTGGTTATTTGGATTGTGATTATATGAAAATTCATTTAGGTGGCTAAATATCCATAGGAGAGAAATCTCAGTCATAAATCTGACCTGTGTTAAGGGGAGAAAGGAGATTGCTTGGCAGGGAGTAAATATGATAATGGTAATCTAATAAAAACTGAAATTTATGTAGTGTTTTAAGTTTCACAAAGTGTTTGACACACAATCTCATTGGAGTTTCACAACAACATTGTAATCAGGGTACTCAAGGTTTTATTATCCCATTTTGACAAGTGAACTAACTAAGGCTGAGGGGTTAACTGATCTTTTCATGGTCCACCAGCTAGTAAGCATCAGAGGCAGGTTTTGAACTCAGGTCTTCCTGATGCCAAATACAGCACTCTATCTACTATGTTAAGTTATTTCTCTAATACAGAATATATTGATTAAATCTCCTGAGTTACTTTGCTAAAAGTAGGATTATCTTCCAACCACCTGTCTATATAATGTAAAAAACAATGGTTGGAGAAGCTTAAAAGTCAACTATTTATTTGATTAGCCAAGGGGCTTCTTCATGAGCAAATTGAAATGAACTTTCCATCTTATCTCAATCTTCCTTTGAAAAAGTAGACCAAATCCTTTGATATGTTTTCATTCTTACAGGAAAATTTTCAGATAAAATCCTCCTGGTCAGACGTCATTCTATCAAGTGCACACCCTGCCTTATCTTTAGCATCTTCCCTGCCTCCATGGTGACAGACAACACAGAGGAAGAAAGATGTTTGGGGCCAAAGATTGGGAACACTTGCCCCATGAAAACCCACCCCTAAAGTCAAGCTCAGTTTTCCTTGGATTCTTAAGGACATTTTCCAGCTAAGAGAAATATAAATCTCATGCTTTTGAGTCACTTCAACTTATCATCAAAATATTATTTGAGAACAATTTGACTTCTAAAAAGCATTTTTAACCTTTTTAATTTACTGTTTTCAGTCTGTTCCTTAAAAAATAGAATTATGTGGTATTGTGGATAAAAAGTTTGGATACCGAGATACTTAGGAAAAGCTTGACAATTGCTTTTTTTTTTTTTTAAATGTGGTTACAGCTTAAGTGCCTGTTGAAGCAGCCAAGAAAGATTAAATTATATTCAGGGTAGTTTTGGAGCTGTAAATTCTATTCCATCTAATTCATTCTGAACTGGTAATCCACATATGGGAGTATTTATAAATATGTGTATAAACATGTATATAACAATAATAATTCACTTATCTATGTATACGATGCAATGCTTTACAAAGGATTTTACTCACAGCACTCCTGTGAAGTGGATGGTGCAAATAGCATTATGCCCATTTTGCAGATAACAAAAATATGGCTTAGAAAGACTAGTAAATGCCAGAAGTTAGTATCATTTTACTACTGTTCTCTTGATTTAAAGTCCATTATTAATTCCCTTGCTGCCTCTCTCTCCTTGTTTACTTTTCCTTTTCCCATTTCTATTGCCTCTATCTCTCCATCTCTGTCTCTTTGGATGTCTCTCTCTCTCTCACTTTTATACAAGACAACATTCAATAAACTAGGGTTTTCAAGGATACCGTATTTTGAGCTATTCTGAATAGTTTACTCTGTGTGGTAGGAATCTTTGTTTTAAATTTTAGATTTTCTCTAAATTTCTCACATTGATTTTGAAGTTTGAGGACATTTATTAAACTATTGTGTTTTGGCAATGTCTTTAAAAGCATCCCACTCTAATCTGACTTGTTATCAGATTATTAGAAAAGACCAAAAAGCCCACCAAGAAATTGTGGAACTAGTCTGTAAACAGACAAAACCTCAGTGAACATAATTCCTTTGGAGGACAATGGATTCTTAAAATTTGATAAAATGGCACCTGTGGGAACAGCTGATGACCCATCAGATGGCATCTCTCTGGGTCTCAGTGTCCTCATTCATAAAATGGGAATATTAATAGCACCTACCTCATAGGATTGTTGTGAGAATTAAGTGAGAATTCATGGAAGAGAAGAGGAAGATTTATCTATGTATTATGTAGAAATTATGTGATTAGACCATTTCAGGGAATCTAAGAGGCAAAGCTGCTCTTGGCCAAAACTGTGCAGTAGGCAAAGCATGTCTTTGGGATGTCTTCTCCTTTCAGTAATTCATCAAATATTTTTGGAAGCTCTTCCACAGATTAAGCACTATCCTAAGGTCCGTTAAGGATCATAGGATTATAACTTTATGGCTAGTAAGGACTTCAGAAGGCATCTAGTTCAACCACCAAATTTTAAAGGTGAATAAATCAAGGATTAAGAGGTTAGGTAACCTGTCCAAGGTCAGATAGGTAGTAAACATTAGGGATGAAATTTGAATTCAAGTCCTCTGACCCAAACCAGTACTCTTTACAGTGTACCAAGCTGGAACATGAAGAGCTATAAAGCCCAATACTTGTTTTCAGGAAGCTTTTGGCTGCTGCACTCCAATTTCCCTCCCCCCACATCGACACCTTCACTCCAGGCACTTAGTACCTTCATGATTCCTCTTTATGCCAAGCATTTTCCCCTATATGTCCCCATTGTACCTATTTTTCTGAGCCCCTTTCTCCAGATATTTCCGTCTCTGACCCCTGTAACAAAACTTACCTGTCCTGTATTTCATTCCATGAGGGATCACCTTGATGTCTGGTTAACTAACCTGATAACCTAATTCTAAGAAAATGTCAATGGTTGGTAATGATAATGGTCAAATGTTCAATACTGCTTAGAAAATAATTGCATTTTAATGAAGGCTTTCAATACCTTAACCTAAAGAAATGAGTTTATTGATCTTAGCAGCAAAATAAAGGGATGAATAATGAAGGAATTTTAGACACAGTGACTGGGGAAAAGATAGGAAGGGATTTTTTTTCACCAGTGTGAATAGGAGTAAAGGGGACTTTTTCACAGAACCTCCAAATCACCTTGTAAGCTATTAGCCTACTAATCCTTTGAGTAAGGCCAATGGCACTCCCAGGACTTTTCTTCTTTGGTGTAGCAGAAAGAGTCCACAATTAGGAATATTTATACCTGAGACAAGAAGGTTTGGACATGGTGACAGTGGATGCAGCAAAAAGAACCATCTGATTACTGTGGAGAAGGTAGTAATACCATTGGTGTAGTCGTACCAGTACAGGGTGAGGTCTATCCCCAACAAAATCCAGCTCACAACCCTTAAGGGACTTGGATAGCCAAGTTTAAGAAGAAGGGAGGGAGGGATTCATGGTAACAAAACCTGAAGGAAGGTAGAATTTCATTGCATAGTACAGACTGGCTGGAAGACTGATGGTAGTCTTTAGACTCTAAGGAGAGGGGGCATTCCTTCCGTATTTTGGCATCCTAGAACATCTTCCCTCCCTAGCTACATCACTGGCCGAGAGCCAGAAGTCCTAGGTTATAATTCTGTGTTTTCCATTGCCTGACCTTTTTGTCTGAAATGTTAAAGGGTAAGACTCTAAGGACTAACATTTTATAATCCTGTGACATATAAGTCTATTTATATTGAGTTTTCTGACTTTTTTCATTGTCTTATTGCAAATAGAAACCATAGGAGTGCTGAACTCTTTATATATTAGATAATTCATTTTCAGCAATAATGTAATTGTTAGCTATAGGGTTGATCTGGAGATTTTTTTTTTCTGTTCTTGATACTTAGTTTGGTAGAATTAGCAATTTTTGTGTTCAGGGCAAGTAACATGCAAAGCATTCTTTTAAAAGACAAATTCAGTTGCTGTGGGCTGGGTGTTCACCTGGGATGCGGCTTCTTTAGGAGGAAACAGCCCATTTGTTAGCCTCCTATTTTAACCAATTGTTATTGTGAAGCAGATGCTGATGATAGACTGAAAATGCTTTCAGTGATCTCTAAATTTCATCACCCTTGAGTAATGTCCCAGCCATTAGAACTCTGCAGTTGTCCAAGGTTAAGTGAAACAGTCAGTTAGCTGATAAAAGTTATTTTTTAATAACATTTTGAATAGCATGCATCAGCAAAAGTTATAGCCCTGAACCAATTATCTTTTAGCATCACAAAATAAAACCTTTTAGTATGACAAAGTAATAATAACAATAGAGCATTACATGGTGTTGTAAGCAGAATTACTATATTCTCTCATATGAAGATCCAATTTTGTAGTTATCTTACAAACAATGCAGTCAGAATATAAGATTATGAAGCAGTCAGGTTATAGTATTATAGCTCATCTCACTTAATGCAGGGTGAGCAGGATCTGCCTTGGGATGAGGGTCTAATCTGGATCAGATAAGGGATATAAGCACAAAAAAAGGAGGGCAATTCTGGAATGAGGGAAGGTGGATTCCAGGCTTGGGGGCATGCTAAAAAAAAAAATGAAACAGAGATGAACAATTGAAAGTATGAGTGTAGCTCTCCAAGGTGAACAGAAACTTCCTGAGGTCAGAGACTGTTCTAGGTTTTTTTTTGTTTTTATTTATTTTCTATTTATTATTATTATTATTTTTGGTCATTGAATCACAAGAACCTAGTACAATGCTTTATATTTAGTAGGGATCTAGCAAATGTTTGTTAGATTGAGTAGAACTGACATTTTTCAAAGAAATAATAGCTCATCTGAGGATTAAATACAATTGAGTGAAAAGGTGAATGGTGTGGTATGACTTGGAGACGATGGTGATGGGATCATTATTGCTGCTGCCTAGGAGGATCTGCCTTGCTCTCTTATCTCTCTGGAGATATAGTGTACAAGAGGAAATGATGCACAGAGAGAAGCTAGCACAGCAAATTCTGAGACTCCTACTATGGGGAAAGGATTATTACTCCCAATTCTGGGATTACAATGATCCTTTCTTTGACAGTAGCAAGATCTGAAACAGGATAAATGGTTGTATATGTTTTCACTTTCTTTTACACTTCTATCCTGTAATTTAGACTTCCACAAGAGCAATGACAGTCCTGGGAGTCAAGAGACAGGCAACAAATGTGCAGTGGGGAAACACATGAGCAGTAAAAGTAGACTGGGGATGTTGGAGCAGTGAGGGCTAACCCAGGCAACAGTATGAATAGATGCTATCCACAACCAGTATTGTTTATAATAAGTTGAGGATCTATAGTTACTATAAATCTTGTCCTGGTGAGAGGAGTGTGTGTGTGTGTGTGTGTGTGTGTGTGTGTGTAATATTATCTTCCCTGATTTTCTTTAATCACTAAACTTGAACCATAGGAATGAATACCCACCCCTACCCCCATTTCTTTTTATAAGCCTCAGATTTTCATACTCAAGACATTTTTAAGCTCACTGAAGACTTGGGGAGTAGTAGACATACAAAGAGAGTTTATGTGATCTATTGCATTTTAGTTGCATGTTATTAAAACAATATGATGACAATATTTAAGTGATTGGATCCATAGATACCAAAAGAAGAGATCACAAAAAGTGAAATACCTTGGTGGGGGAGGGGCAGAATGAGTCAAATATGTAAATAGTATTTAGCAATTCTTCAATTTCTAGGCTTTGGAATCTTGGAGCTGGGGGAAAATGTCAGAATATGTTAGTGGTGTGGAAAGCAACTGGGGCTTTTTCAGGCTGCTAAACCTGCTAAAAAGTGACTAGCCAGTGTGCATTTATATCAGACCTAGAGAAATGCTCAAGAAGAGTTTGGTGGCCAATTCAGATATGCACTCTAAGTTAATTAAACTCTTGGCTGCTTCTGTATGTAATTGCACATGTGAGCAAATACCACAGTACAGCTATTTACTTAGTAATACATGTTTACTCAGTAATATGTTCCAAATGCATATGTTATCTGTTGAGGGAGTTAGTAGAAAAGTCATGTTGTTAAACATAATAGGCCTTTTGAGCATTTTATTTCTTTAAATTACTCCCTTGTCTTGAAATACCCTTCCTATAGTGTGGAAAGATGATATGTTGGATTTACAGACTAAGTCAGCCTCATATCAGGTCTTGGTTGGTTTGCCCAACCAAACCAAATTCATCGACATGTTCTAATCACTTTTAAAATTTGTTATCCTTTGGCAGACTTTAACAAACATGCCATGAATGGCTCCAATATAGGTAATTGTGTTCTAATCCATGATATTATCCCAGTCTAAGGTATGGCATATACAGTCTCTGGCTTTGAGGTGTTCACAGTCAAGTTGTGGAGACATGCACATACATATACAAATAGCCAATTCATCAATCAACAGACACCTATTAAGCGCCCATTGTCTCAGTATTGTGCTAGTCACTTCACACACAAAGACAAAAAATGAAACAAACCCTACCCTCAAGGAACTTGTATTCTATTGGGGAAAACCAAATACACACACACACACACACACACACACACATACACACAATCTTTTAGATAGATACATGTGTATGTGCAAAATAAATAGAAAATACAATGTAGTTAAATAAAAAATAGTTATGGATGGAAATAAGGGAGATAATCACTGCAAAGTCAAAGAGAAGGGAGATGAAGTGTCATGAGTGAGGATCACAGAGAAGGCTGGTTTTTACTGTACAGTAGAATGTGCTAAGAGGAGTAATGTGTAAGGAGACAGGGAAGATGGCTTGGGGCTAGCTCTGAAGGGCTTTACAAACTGCAGAAAGGAGCTTAGATTTTCTCCTAGACACAATGAAGGTATGGCACAGTCACTAAGTGATATAGCTCCAAGAAGGAAATGAAAGAAATGGAGGAACCATGACTTGATCTAGGCTTTGAAGAAAGGAAGGGATGTAGAAACATGGCTAGGAGATGGGTGGGTATTGTAGGAAGGAAGAACAGTAAAGTCTAGAATTCATATGATATATTTAGGGGGGTAGAAAAGCATGGCAGGCATGAAGGTGTCAAATAAGAGTAAAGGAGGAATATTGGATAGGTCGGGGTCAGAGTGGAGGAGATTTTTCATGTCAGGTGAAAGAATATGAATTTTGTCCCATGGGTACTGGGAAGCAATTATTATTATTATTATTTTTTTGCATGGAGGTATAATGGATGGAAATGGATGGTTTATTAAGGTTAATCTGACAGTAGTGTACATAATTTATTTGAGTGGGTACAACTGTTTAAAGATTATTGTCACAGTTTAGTGGTAGTAGGATTGGAAAGGAAGGGATATTATGAGAGAAGAATTGATATTCAGATAAAAAGAAATATGATATGGTTAAGACTTTTAACTGAAATGTAAAGTGATGTTTTCATTTGCTTCTGGGTTTTAAGGATGTGGCAGTCCTTATCATAGGTATCCTCACTCTCTTATTCCCACAAGATTCCCAATAGCATTCTGAGCATTAGTATTTCCCACAGTTATTAATGGATGCATTATATTTCATTGTGTGTTCTGTTGGACAGATGAAGAAATTTCATTTTTATGAGACTCTATTTCTGTGCAGAATACATTTATTATAGAGATAACCTGGCATAATGGATAGAGTGCTAGATTAAGAATCAAGAATGTTTGGGTTAAAAATCCCATTATGAACATTTACTAGCTATGTGATCCTGGGTAAGTCACTGAATCTCTTTAGGCTTTGGGAAACTCTCTTAAGATTTACATATTACAGGGAAGCAACATGGGGTAGTGGAAAGAGTGCTGCGTTTGAAGTATGAGGACCTTGGTTTGTATTCCAGCTCTGTTGCATATTACCTGAGTGACTTTGAACAAGTTGCTTAACTCTCTGGACCTTATTTTTTTTATTTGTAAAATGAGAGGTTTGAACTAGACGACTCTTAAGTTTCCTTCTGTGCCTATGATGCTGTGAGCTATAATAATAGATATCCTGGTGGTGGAATTCCCACACTGCTCACCAGAAATTCCCCATGACAACAAAAACACAGATAGTTCTAGTATGTGTATTTTTCAGTTAACACTTCCCAAAGTTCTTTATGGTATTTTGGAATGGAAGGTATTTCAACAGTAAGCAATATTTAAGATGGACCCAATTAAATATCATAAGGGCATGGTTGAATTTATAAAGAAAGTGGCTGGAAAGAGACATTGGTAATAGCCTTATAAAATGGCATCATGCATTCTTAACATTCAGAACAAACTGAACATCAGTTTAAAAAATCATGTCAAAAGAACAGAATTCATAATGACATCTTTAAAGGCTGTAATGTTCTTTGCTTGAAGTCATTATATTGGATAATATGTTTAAAAAGTAGGAAAGGGGCTTGACTAATGAATATGAAGGACTCCCAACCTTTTCTTGGGATTCCTGATGACATCAGCTTTCTTCAGGGGAATTCTAAACTCATTTTATTTTTGATTCAATTAAATTTGAATCATTCCTGAGATTCAACCTACTTTTTCCAGCATTTCAAATGACCAGTGGAGAATTGGATTAAGAAAATGTCACATTCTTTATATCCATATGAATTGCAAAAGACAGATGAGGTAGGCATAGACCTTCTCATAAAAGGTATATGTGGACCCATGATGTGTAATGTCTCCTCCTTTCTGTGCCTTAGTTTCCTCATTTGTGAAATGGAGATAGTTATACTTGCATTATACCTGCCTCACAGGAGTGGTTATGGAGAAAGCCCTTTGTAAATCTCAAACATTTTCACTATGAAAATGTGAGTTATTAGTATTGTTGTTGCTGTTATTATATACTAGAATGGTTGGTTGAAGGGTGTCTACACTTCTATAGACAACACTAAGATAAAAATGCATTTTTATTTGGCTAGGATGGTGTAGATGGAGTCATGTCTTTTGTTTCTAATCCTGATTCTAGGGAGTTATTTTCCTGAATATACACTACAGTCAGCCTTCAGTTAATTTCAGTCCATAGCTTAATGGAAAAAGAAATTGCATAGGAAAAAAAAATAGTACTTACCAAGACTTCTCTGATTCAGAAAAATCTGTCCTCAGCCATTAGAATTGAAGGTCACCATGGACAGTTCCCAGCTCTAACACATTACCTGTGTGACCCTCAACAAGTCACTCCTTCTGGGCTTCAGGTAAGTCCTCTAAATTGAAGGGATTGGCCTATATGGTTTCTAAGGCCCCTTGCAATTTTAGGCCCCTGATCCTATTTTCTAAATTTAAAATAAGCATTGGAGCTCAATAGAACAGCACAAACATCAGAGCTGGCCCCTTATCCTAGAGCACAGAGTCTTGGGAGTTCCCTTGGATCTTTAGTGATAATAATGGTGCCAAGTGAGACCGAGGTCATTGTTTATATACCAGTTAAAGATGCCTGAAAGAGATCTAAGGTGAGAAGAGGGCTCTTTTTCACCATTATGAAAGAATTATCTCTAGTTGTAAGATTAGGTCTTGGATCAGACCATACATGTATCTGCTTCTCTTGGCCATCTCCTCACCATGATACCTACACTGTAGCCATCATCCTTATCTTTCAACTACCAGACCCCTGGTAGTTAGGATCTAAAGGTAAACTTTCACTTTATCTTGTTCAAAATGAGGCTTCAATCTCATTTCATCACTTTTCCTGACCCCTTTCCAGCTCCTCTTTAGATGTTGTTTTCCCCCTTAAGAATGTAAGCTTCTTGAGGACAGGGTTTGTTTTATGTGCTTTTATTTGTGTCTCCAGTATTTAGCATAGTGCCTGGCACATTGGTAAGCACTTCTTAAAAGCTCTCTCTCTCTCTCTCTCTCTCTCTCTCTCTCTCTCTCTCTTTCTCTCTCTCATTTCTATCTTGGGTGAATATAAGGGGAAAGTAGTCAAAGAGTCTATAGACTAAGGAAGACAAATTCTATTCATCCTCTCCCAATCCAATTTGGGTAGTGGCAAGAAAGAAAGCAGAGGGGATTCAGAAGATAGCTTGGAGACAGGCTGTCCTACCCTAGCCTCTCCCCATAAAAACACAAGTGACAGGTCCTGCAGAATTCCCAAAAAGGTTTAACTAGTAAATCCCTATGAGAGTCTAGGAGACAACCTGTGTATGGCAGTTCAAACTGTGTTCAGTTTGGGGTCTAAGTTGCGCTATACTACCTATGTGACGTTGGATAAATATCTTAACCTCCTGACTTATCTGTCAATAAGATAGTTGGCCTAGATGATGGCTGAGGTCCCTTACAGCTTTAAATTTATTGTCAAAAGGTGGAGAGAAAGGATCTTAGCTACCATGAGTATCCTTTTTTAGTTACTTCTTATTCACAAGGTCAGGAAAAAAGAAGATCTGAGTTTTAGTTAGGGGTATATACCCTTGACGGGTGAAATGGAATTAGGAAATACTCTGCTGAGGCTCCCTTAGAAGTCAGGAGCATGATAGGTCACTTTCTAAGGTGTTTGGCCTTTGTGATCCTTATGTTTGGGCATGTAGCACACAACCCATTGATCCATGAAAGCTCCCTGAGAATAAGGCTTGTTTCATTCTTTGCATTTATTATCTCTAGCACCTAACACAGTGCCTGGCACATAGTAGGTATTTAATAAATGATTGTTCATGGATTGATGAACATGGTCAAAATAGAGGATGTGGCTTAGGAAGCAGTTTCAAGGTGAATTATGGGTGGTGATTTGGGTGCTCATAGAGAGTATAATTATAGAGGATCATTACAAAGTAATCAGCCCAGCAAAATGAAAGGAGGGAAGTGGTGAGAGTTGGAAAATTTAAGAGGAAGGAGGTGAGTTTAGATCTTTGGGCATGAATTTTAGAATGTGATTCTCAGATTTTGGCTGGTTCTTGGTGTGCTTGTTTCAGAGCTATCCAATAAATCCCTGAAAGATGTTAGAGACTACATATTCTCTGACATTCACAAAGTGCTTGGAACTTGAAGCAGAGCTTGCTGCACCTGCAGGGATCTCAATAAATAATTAACTAATAACGAAAGTCAGAAATTAAAGGGTAACTCCTACAATGAGTTTGACTCTATACCCTATTACAATCCAGGTCACCCTCTCTAGAGCTTCCTGAGGCTGCTGCATGTGGAGTTGACAGCCTCCCTTTACAGATGTGCAGATGGCCGACTATGAGTAAGAGTTATGGTGAGACATTGTACTGATTTCTTACAAATGGCATGGTGGCTGGTGGTTTAGGACAGTTCAGCCTCTTCTGAGCTAACATTATAATCTGTCTAATCAATGACATTTTAGCCCTGAGCTTTTGAAAAAGGATCTGAGCTGACTAAAAAGACAATTTTGAAGTAGAATCATTAGGGGAATTTAAGAGTTGGAAGAAACTTTAGAGATCATTTTAGGCCAAACCCCAAACTGTTCTTTTGCAAGGAATGTAGACCTTGGAGCTGATCATATTGAGTCCTACTCACATCATTCTCTTGGCATCATGTGGACCTGTACATTGAATGTCAATTGGCATGGTTCCCTTTCTTGGAACTTTTGAACACATGAACATGGGAGGGCTGGTCAGTTATAAGATACTATGTGCTGCAACTACTCAGACTTTTCAAAAGTGTCTCCAAACTATGGCCCACAGAAACATAAGATCATAGAATTTTAAAGCTGGAGAGGATTTTAGAGATCATAATCCAGGCCCCTAATTTTGTAAATCAGGGATGTCATGCTCAAAGAGGGAAAGTTGCCCATAGTTAAAGAGGTAGAAATTCTGCACAGTATAAATAGGGATTAAGTGGGAATTTTGATGATAGTTACATTTTTTCCTCTAAAACTTAAATATGAAAGAATGTACACATAACAAATTATCATTACTTATGACAATGGGTGGATGGGTGAATGGAAATAGATTTAATTTTCTCTATTTTGCTTCAAAATTTCCCTGACCTCCTTTTATCCCCGGGATACTTGAGTATTTTGGGTGTTCTAGAAATACATTTCAAGCATCCCTTGTTTGGGAGGCATTGCTTTAGAAGGATGGATATATAAAGGTGGGAGTAAAGTTCAGTAAAACCACTATAATGTCCGGGTCAAAAATAGTGCCTACTTGGTACAGAAGCATGACAGAGCCACAATGAATGGATGGCCTGGGGGGAAATATGAAGTTGAAATTTTATTTTTATTTTTGGCTTTCTCCCTTAACCTAACAGTGTTCCTCCCTTCCATTATTAGGATCCATGATCCCCTCCCCTAATGCTTCATCATTTTGGTCCTACTCTCCTGATGTCCTGTATTACCAACCTAACCATCCAGGGCCCATCATTTGCATGTACTTTCCCCCTTCTCACTCACTCATTACTAACCCCCACTCAAATGGATCTTATCTGCCCAGGGTTTCATTTAAGCAAGGCCAACCTTTCTGTGCTTTCAATACAATCCAGGAACTATATAAATAATTACTGTGTGTCAGGCAGTAAGCTAAGTACTGGGGTTGCTACTTAAGACAAAATAGAAAATAGTCCTTACCCTCAAGGAGGTTTTAT
Organism: Vombatus ursinus; assembly: GCF_900497805.2. Lineage (NCBI taxonomy): Eukaryota > Metazoa > Chordata > Mammalia > Diprotodontia > Vombatidae > Vombatus > Vombatus ursinus. The sequence goes on along the minus strand of NW_020954580.1, from coordinate 1,139,600 downwards.
TCTGCTCGGGGCAAATAACATATAAACAGAGAAGAACATACACTATAATTTGAGAAAGAGGGAGAGAGGCAGCTAGGTGGCACTATGGATAGAGTTAGGAAGAGTTGGAGTCTGAATTCTGTCTCAGATACTTACTGTGTGACCCTGACCAAGTCTCTTAACCTCTGCTTACTCTGCTGTCCTTATCTGCAGATAAAGGCAGGGTCATTGTGAGAATCAAAGGAGGTAAGTCAAGTACTTTGCAGACCTTAAAGTGCTATGTAAATGCTGGCTATTAAGTCTGAAAGGTATCTGGAAAGGCTGCCACTAGGAGATGCCACATAAACAGAGTCACAAAGAAAGCTAGAAATTCTAAGAAGCCTCCAGAGACATCAGCTAGCTAAACTAATCTATTCTAATGGGGCAGAAGTTTAAACTTCTCTCTCCCAGGTAAAGTAACATTTTTTATCTGTGACCTTCTAGAGATATTTAATCTCTGCTTTTGTTGTGTTTCTGTAATGGAGGTGGGGGTGGTGTTAAGGAGGGTTAGATCTTTCAGCTAGACATGTAAATGATTCAGTAGGCCAATGGGGAAGTCCTTCTAGAGTTGGGCAGGCCTTGTACCTATTAAATTACATTGTATAATGAGTTGTCTACTGCACCTGAGTATAAAGTCCATCTGGGGCACAGTGTCTCATGGCTGAGAGCGCACAATATATCACTAGATGACAGCCTTTCTTCATTATTCCCATCTTATTTCCTTGCCTCAGAGGCAGGGTTGAAAGTGACTCACAGAGCTAGTTAGTCTGAAAGTGAATAACTCATCCAGCCAAAGTTTTGCCTACAATGAGCAAACTGGCTCATGTGTAGCAATAGCTGCCCTTTCCCCAACACGTACCATGGGAGGTGTTGTTGTGTGACTGTAAAAGAGACATCTATAGCCTCTTCTCCCCCAGTCCTTCTATATAGACTTTAATTCTTGCCTGAGGTTGGGGTGGAGAGTATTGGAGCTAAAAGTCTGGCCATTTTGCTCTCCTCCATGACAGGGAGTACCCGACTAGAATTGTATCTCTCTTCTCCTTAAATAGTATTAGTCTAGGGAATGTGGGTTTCACGTTCAGGCTAAACTTCTCTTGGTGATTTCTTAATGGGGAAAGGAGGACCCAAGCTTTGTATCCAAAGCTTGATTTCCTTCTCACCAAATACAAGTTCCAAAAGGAGTTCTTCCCTTGGGAACAAGATAGATTAGCTCAACCAAAAGAGAGAGAGAGCCCCGATCTTATCCAAAGGAAAATTTTCTGAAGTATCTATTGTAGTAAGCTGGGGATAAGGATATGATGGAGATTGTTAGCTCTTTGTATGTCAGTTTCATCCCAGAGTTTTATTCTCCCTTCAGCAACCTGAAGTGGGGTTGACATCATCCATCTTCTCTCTCAAAGTTGGAAGCCAGAAATGTCCAAAGTGACTACAAAGCCCAAAGAGACTTGAAACCCAAAGAGATTCCATATACTTGAAGAGACTGAAGAGATTAAATCTTTCCTCTTTCCTACTCTCTCCAACTCCACCCTGCCCCTCAAGTAAGTGTAGGGCATTGACCTCCACCAATGAGAACAGAATCCCATATCAGTGGGCTATGGGACTCAGGTTACATAGGCATTTTCTTTGTTTCTTCAGGAAGAAGTGGCTGTGATGGCACCTGAAGATGTGAGGATGTGGTTGGCTTCAGGCTAGGAGAGCCACATTCCTCTGTATCCTTCTTGGGATGGGAAGGAGGATTGAGGAGAGCAGGGGGTAGATAATACAGCCAATTCGGAAACCACTGATTCTCTCTTTGCCCTGTTTCACCCTGGCAGAGGTAAAGGTCACCGCTTCTGTCATCCTCCTGGCTGAACTCTAGTTCAGAATTGTCAGCCAGGAAGACATTACACTGGGCTGTGTGTTCTCTTTTAAATTTCAAAAGGGAAATGAATCATGCTACAGGCAAATTTTCAGATGGAATAATCTGGAAGATCTGTGACGATTTTTTAAAAAAATAAGATAAAATATAGCTGGTTGTCATTACTGTGTTACTGATGATATATGTGTGAGGCACAGTCCAAATGACTATTCAGCCATCCATTGTTCACTAACAGATGTTGCATTCAGTGACTAGATACATGCTAAGACTTCAAGCTGAATAGCTTGGCCTATTGAAGCAGTGGAGCCCCTGACTTTAATCACAGTTTGGGTGGAAATTTCTGCAGCCTGATCTTTAAAAATTATCTTTTAAAAATGGTCCAGACTGATGGTAGCAGATAAACAAATGCCGATTAAAAAAAATAAATCATGTATTCTCAAGTCAATTCTATTTTGAAACTGTCAATATTAGAAACAGTTTAGTGTGAAGGCATATTAATGAGCATTTGATGATCAGAAATATTAGGGGATGTAATAAGCTTTCTAACAGTTTATATTTTCCTCTTTATCTATGTGCTTTGATAGTTCAGTGAATCCATTGGTATGGTTACCTCTCCACTGGTACATATTAAAACCCACCCATATCTTCTTTTCCTGTGGTATTTTTGTTCATATCTTTCCACATATATTTGGTTAAGGGTCCGACAAACATCATAAAAACCTGCATGTTATTTCTAATATTTTCTTGGTACCAACCTAGGCTTTTCATTGATTATCTCTTACTTTTCCTTTATCAACAACTACTTACTTTTTCAGTAATAAATATTTTTATGATGTCTCTTGTTCTACTTCTTACATATAACTGTTACTAGTAAGATACTACAGCCTCCTTACATGCACCATGTATACAGGCTCTACCCACTAAGCTTTGAGTCATCTCCAACTTTGATGTTTGTGTGACTCTGAATAAGTCGCTAGAGTCTCCCTGAGAGCCAGTTTCCTTATCTGTAAAATGAGGAGTTGCATTAGCTGGCCTCTGAGGTCATTTCAGTTCTGGATCCATGATCTCATGATCACGTCGTTCTATAACCTGCAAACATGTAGTATTAGTGGTTAAATTTTGTTATTGTTGTTTGTACCTATGATTTCCTTGATGCAGGGAGCTCCCAGTGAGGAACTTCATCTACCAATATAGATTAGTACCTTTTTTTGGCAACTTAGAGCATCCAGCAGCTACCTTGGAAACTGAGAAATTAAGTGACTTGTCTAGGTGTACATGACCTTCACCAAGGTCAGTATGTGTCAGGGCAAAGATTTGAATTCATGTCTGTCTGTTTCCCAGGCAAACCCATGAACTATTTTGACATAGTGCCTCTCAATGGAAGAATATTGGTATTGAAAATATGGGTTTTGTACCCCTAAAATAGCTTGCCATTATTGAAAGTGCTGTACAATTTCCCAAATGTGATCCAGGTATATTATCTCTGCCCATTCAATTCTAGCGACAGTTCATTATCCATTCATGGTGTTTATCCAAGATAAATATCTATATCTATATCCATATCTGCATCTATAGCCATATACACATTTGCCTAATAATACACGTGTTTGTGTGTGTATATATAATATATTCAGATCTGAAGTGTCCCAAAAGTCTTAGTGCAGTTTAAAGCTTTAATAGCCTAAATATATGTATGTGTATATGTATATATGTCTACGTATAGCTCTGTGTGTGCATACATATATATGTATATGTATAACTAACGAACTCAATGGGTTTCCCATTCAACCACATGTCATATATTGTACAATAATCAATCTGTATTCATACAACTCTTTTTTTTCTACGTGACTTATACTGTCAAATTCTTTTTGAATGATGATTGTTCTCATTGATAAGGCTTAATGGCATTTGGGGGCTTTATGTCATGCTTATGATGTTATCCACAAACAGGAGCATGTGAAGAACTTCATCATAAATAGAGAATATTTCTTTTATTTGGTATTTTTCCAGGATATCCTTCCTGACATTGACAGATATAAATTGTGAGCATCTGTCTCCTAGTTTTATGCCTCACTCAATACCCCAGAATATTGTTGAATAAAGTTCTCTCTGTAGTCAGTTGAATCATAGAAGTTCATATGACCTTAATATGTACATAGGGAATATCTTCAAGGGGAGTCTTGAGACTATATTCTGATCTAAGGCAAAAACTTGTTTTTGTTTTTGTAACCAACAAAAAGGAAGTATAGCAGCTCTTATATTTTCTACACCTCTGTACCTTGTGTGACTATGAAGGTGGAGATTGCTCTAGAAATTGTCCCCAAAGTGTGCCTATTTCTTTTCCAGTATACTCACTTTGGGCAAGGGACATTCTCATAGAGATTTTATAGATATAAGAAAGTAGGCATATGGTTTTGTACTTCCTTGTGTCTGTTCAGTGTTTTTTTTTTTAACATTTTAAAACAGATATTTTCTGTTCTTTTTGAATCTTCCTCCCATTTAATCATCTTGAAAATTTATCCTTAAGTACATTACAAATGGTATTATTTCCAGTACACATTTCTTCCATATGTACCTAAGTGGATCTAGCTATTCTTTCTTTCACCAAATTTCTCAGTACCATTTCCATTTCCTCATAAAATACACAGTACTGAGGTGGTTGAGTCCAAATGAGATGGTTCTACTATCATTAAGAATGAGAATATATCCTTATAGAAATGCTTATAAATCTGTTCCATTTCACATCTATTTTCTGTTTTCCCTCCAGTTTCATCTATGAATGATCTTACAATGATTTGGTATAAATCTGTTCCATTTCACATCTATTTTCTGTTTTCCCTCCAGTTTCATCTATGAATGATCTTACAATGATTTGGCTTGGCTCTCAAATTAAGCTTCCTAAATTTTGTTTTCTTATGCACCAACTCTTTTGTGACAATTTTGTTGCTTTTTATCTTCTATCCTTCACAAAATTTTGCAAATGAGCTTATATTCTAAATCAGCAATTATTTTGGCTGCCATATTTCTTCACTAGGTAAGGAGATCAAGCATTTGTTGACTGGTATGGAATTCTAGTTTGTTTAACTTTCTCATTTTAGAAACTGTTTTACATTGGTTAAACTTCTTTAAGAAATGCTAATAGTCAGAATGAATTTTTTTTTTATATTTTTGTTCATTTCCTGTTTTTCATTGCAAACCAAGATGGCTAAGTATTCCATTTTTTTTACCTTTGGGAACAAGATGAGACCAATTCTGCTAACTCTTGTTATCAGTGTAATCAAAATCAATGAGCCATTCTTCCATTGAGCTACAACTTTTGTTTTTATGTCCTCTGATTTCAAACATATCATTATATTTGAGGTTTTATAGTGTTATGGGTCTTGATGAAACTAGAATTATATCATTTACAGATTGGAACAATTGGAGAATGTCATCATCTATTTGGAATCCCTCTTCAACTTGAACCCTGCACTGAATCTACTCCATCACAATGGCTAATAACTTTGAAGAACATATATTGTCCTATTTAATGTTGGTCATCAAAGGGCCATTGATGATTATCTCTGTCATTACATCTTTTGAGGAATCTTGAATAATTTTGATGTATAAAGGAGAGACATCTTGATGAAAGAGAGTCTCTCGATGGCATTTTTGCTCAATCAGATCAAATGTACCAACAAACAATAAACACAGTGGGATCTTGTATTCACTACATCTTTCAGGCACTTGTCTAAATTTCAAGATGTGGTCTACCATGGAGTATCACTTGGAAAACCCTGCCTATTTCCTTTTAATATACTCATTGAGTAAGTAAATTAAAAAAAAATCAAATGGATAAGAAAATAGATATGTAGGCCAATAGTTTTGATGTTCCCTTAATCTTCTTTTCTTGATATTAGTAAGATTTCCTCCCCCTCCCATCTTTGGCATTTTCTCTTTCTTCAGTTGCTTTCATGCAATTGCACATTTTGTAGGTGGTATAAAAATGGGGACTCAGCATCCTTTGTTCTTCTTTCCACCATTTAGCTGCTATCACTGCAGAAATGGAAGGGAGTAACACAGAACTGAGGGTGATTTTACATATTTTTATTGCTTCATGGGTTACTATAGCCAAAGAATTCATTATCTAGTGACCACCCCCTCTATCCTTTACAAGACTTTGTCATAGAGACCATGGCTGACGACCTTTCAGGTTGTAGAATCTGCTGGAGTTTTCACTCTTTTGGCAAGGTTTTTTGAGATTTCAGGGTTTACTCCATCTAGCATGTGGCAGCAGAGTTGGGATTTTGTGGAGGTTACTTGTATAAACCAGCATTTTTTTGGGAGGAGAGATATTTAATTTTTTCTATTTTTGTTTAAAAAGTAAACTTTTTGATTGTAAATATGCTGTGTTTTGTTTGTAAATGCCTTTGCAATTTTTCTGGAGCCTAGGAACTATTTTTAAAACTGTAGTTGTATAATACACACACACACACACACACACACACACACACATACTGTGCATATTTGGGAATTGCTCATGTCATCATATTTACCATTTCCTACCCCCTCCCCCCCATATTTGAGATTTAGTACTTAATCTAGGTTTGCTGATGTTCATTTCATTGTCTAATTCTTGGTTATTAACATTTTTGTTTTATGGTCTTTTCAAACTTCCTGATTTGACCCAACTCTCCAAAATTAATGTTGGCACAAAATTATTTATAGTTAAACAAGAATATAAACAAATACTGGTTGTTTGGAATATTTTGCAAACTCTTTTCTAAGACAGACTGGCAGTCTATTGGCTGTGTGTGATATATTATTTGGTGTGTTTAACGATGGACTTCAGCCAGAGCTGTCAAATGGCATCATGTCCTACATTTAGGTCAGTTTCCCCATACTTTTTCTTACTAGTTGAATGTGCATAGACTGACATAGAAAGCAAGGCATATGGACTTTCAGTGTGTACTAGTCTACCTTTACACCCAAAAGTGATGTATCTTGAGAGCTTTCATAGATAATATAATAGTGTTATTTTTTTAGCTGATAGTCTCCCTCACCATTTAATCAATCATCAATCAATGACATAGCATTTATTAAGTTCCTGTAACGTGCTTAGATGCACACAGAGAATTGAAGTAATCCCTGACCTCAAAGAGCTTATATTCTATTGGAGGAGATAAGATAATCATAGAAAAATATGCAAAATAAATACAAGGTGTTTCTTAGATGTTTTCTCCTCTATGAAACCTTTCTTCATCCTCACAGTTGGAAGTAAGACTCTTTGAGTCTCTCCTATTGCCTTGGCCTACTTTTATATGTTTATCATACTTTGGTCATATCTATCTAAATGTATGTGCATATATGTATATATGATATACATGCATATGTATATCATATATATGATATACACATACATACACACATCTATCCCTCTATCTATTATCTGTCACATATCTATTATCTGTCAATCATCTATCTATCATCTATGTATCTATCAATCTTCTAAATATCTATCTACCTATCTATCTATCTATCTATCTATCTATCTATCTATCTATCTATCTATCTATCCGTGTCTGCTGAGGACAAACAAATTGGGTCCAGATTTGGGGGATTTTCGATGATGAATATTATAATATAGGCCATGTCTTACTTCAGATAATCAACTGATCAATAAGTTCATTAAAAACTTATGATGTTTCAAGCTCTGTGCTAGGGAGGAGACAAATGAAAATGAAATAGGTTTATGAACACTGCTTCTATCTAGTCATGCCCCTTTCACATCTACAATAGCTCTTGATTCTGTCCTTTCCTTTCTGTTTCTACTGCCACAACCTTATTAAAGTTCCTACTTTACTACCAAATAGAGTTATTCAATCGTCTCCTAATAGATCTTTCAGCTTGCTACTCTCTCTTCCCTCCAATTCATCTTTTATACTATTCTCAGACACATTTTCTTTCTGCATTGATTTTGTTGTATTACTACTCAAAAATCTGCAGTGATTGCATATCAATAAAATTCATTCAAATTTATGTGGCATTAAAGTCACTATATAATTTGGCAACATCTTATCTTTCCAACTTTTTCTTTAATTTTTTTTAAATCAAGCTTTAAAAATTTATTATTTATTTTTAACATTCATTTTAAAAAATTGGGTTCTGAATTCTCTGCTTTTCTCCTGGCCTTTCTCTACCCAATGTGAAGGCAAGATATCAATTATACATGTGAAATTATGCAAAATATATTTCCATATTAGCCATGTTGCCAAAAAACCAAGAAAAATGAATAAAGTAAAACAAATGCTTTAATCTGCATTCAGACTCCATTAGATTTTTCTCTGGAGATGGATAACATTTTTTCATCAAGAGTCCTTTGGAATTGTCTTGGATCATTGTATTGATTAGAAAATCTGTCATTCAAAGTTGATCATTACATAATCTGTTACTGTGTATAGCATTCCCCTAATTCTGTTCATTTTACTATATATCAGTTCATGTAAGTCTTTCCAGATTTTTCTAAAATCATCCTGCTTGTCATTTCTTATGGCAAAATAGTATTCCATCATAATCATATATCACAACTTGTTTAGCCATTTTCTCAATCAATATTCCCTCAATTTCCAATTCTCTGTCACCATAAAAAGAGTTGCTGTAAACATTTGCAAACATATAGGTCCTTTCTTTTTCCTTTGATCTCTTTGGGATATAGACCTAGTAGTGGTATTACTGGGTCAAAGGGTATGAACAGTTTTATAGCCCTTTGGACATAGTTCCAAATTGATTTCCAGTTTGGTTGGATCATTTCATAACTTTACCACCAGTGCATTAGTGTCCCATTTTTTTCCCACATCCCCTCTAACATTTGTCATTTTCTTTTTCTGTCATATTAGCCAATATAATAAATGTGAGGTGGTATCTCTGAATTATTTTAATTTATATTTCTCTAATTGATAGTGATTTGGAGCATTTTTTTCATATGACTATAGATAGCTTTGCTTTCTTCTTCTGAAACCTGCCTGTTCATATCCTTTGACCATTTATCATTTGGAGAAGGACACATTTTTATGCCAACTTTATCTTATATTACTTTCTACTGTGACTTCTACATTTTCATGCAAATGGAATACTTTCTGTCCTTTTAACATGCATTGAGCTCTTTGCATTTTTTGTTTGTGCTGTTTCAAATGTTTGGGGTTTCCTTTCACCTTGTGGTATTGTAGTCATAAAAGCTTATGCAATCTTTGTCTTTTTGGAGAGGCAAAGTGTCCAGGGCTACTGAGGTAAGAGTTTTGCTGTACCTGCCCTAGTCATACTCTGTCGGGAGTATGGTGTTCAGTCCTGAATACCACATTTTAGGAAAGATGTTGATATGACAGAATGCACGCACAAGAAGTTCCAGAGTGTAGATTTGGGAACCATGGGTTCCCAAAGTTGTAAATAGACCAACTTAGGCTTGATGTGAGAAAATTTTCCTATCAGTTAGAGCTGTCCAAAAGTGGAAGGGGTTTCTTTTGCTGGTGGTCTTCAAAAAAAAAAGTTGGATGAACATTTTTCAGGTGTATTATAGAAGGGATTCTTATCACAGAAAACACAGGTAACACTAGATGGTGTCAGGGGTCCCTTCATTCTCTGAAATTTTGTGATTCTTGGGATCTGAGATAATTCCCAATTGGTTGAGTGGCATGAACTTCCTTGCTCTTATTTGCATAAGACGATCCATTTTCTTGCCCCATAACTTTTCATTGGCTGTCCCTCAGTCCTGGCATGTTCTCCCTATTCTTTTTAGTCTCCTGGCTTCTCTTGCTTCTTTCAAGATCTAGGTCCAACCTAACCTTCTACAAGGAATTTTCCCAGAATTCCTCCCCCAATTGCTAGGAGTACCTCCTGAGAGTGCCTCCAATTTACCCTGTATATATTTTGCATGTATATACTTATTTGCCAGTTGCATTCCATATTAGAAGGTAAGTTCCTTGAGAGCAGAGACTGTTCTTACCTTTCCCTGTATATCCATTGCCTAGCATGATGTCTCACATCTAGTAAGTGCTTAATACTTATTGACTTGATTTTGTTTAAGTTCAAGGCCTTTCATTCTAATTTGCTTCCTTATTTTACATACATTGTGTCATTTGACCTTCACAGTAGTCCTGTGAGGTAGGATCTATTATCATTATTTTGTAGATGAGGAAATTGAAGATAAGAGAAGAAAAGAGAAGTAACAGCTACTAAACATCTAAGGCAGGATTTGAACTGAGGTCTTCCTGACTCATGGTCCAACATATGATCCAGCAGTCATGCTACTTGTCCCCTTTTACAATTGGCTTATTTTTCCTCATTCCTACTGCATGTACCCTTCCTTCTTGTGAGTAGGGATTGTTTCATTCTTCATTTTTGTATCCCCAGAGCCTATCACAGTGCCTGGCACATAGTAGGAGCTTAATATGTCCCTTTCGATTAACTCACTGGTTTTTCCTGTGATCCATGTTGCACCCTGGTTTCCAAACATACTCCAAAGCCACTTCTTTCAGTAAAACTTCTCTGATTGAGAGGTAACATAAAGTATTGGCTTGGAAGTCAGAATACCTGGTTATGATTGGAAAAGAAGATGAGTTAGTTTTGTGGTTAGAGTAAGGGGTATAGATGGATAATCCAAGAGCCCTATTTATGCCCAATCAGTGTAAAAAGACCGAGAAGAAGACCTCCAAGGTGCTTGGTGAATACTTTGTGGAGAGTCTCTGAAAGAACACAGACAAGGAGCAGACAGAATAAGAAGGCATGGATGGGTTGCAATCTCCACCAATGGAAGGAGAACCCACATAGTATCGTAGATTTAGAGATGGAAGAGAGGGCCATAGAGGCTGTTGAGTCCAGGCCACTTATTTTATAGATGGGGAAACCGAAACACAGAGACACTAAATAACTTGCCTGGGGTCACACATCACACAGCTTGTAAGTGTTTGGAGCAACATTTGTTATTCCAAGTCCATGGCCCAAAATACTGCTTCTCCTAAATATCCACAGAAGTATTGATGTTTCTATGCTGCTAAGTAAATACTCTTAAGTGATTTGAAGCACATATGTTTTCTATTTCCAATTAGATTATAAGGGTTTTTTTGGGGGGGGAGTAAGGGGTCAAGTATATTGTTTGATGTCTTCCCCTATTCTGTTTGTATCTCATTACATAGGGACTAGTCCCCACTTTATTATTAATTATTCCCCTATGTAGAGTTTTTTTCCAGTTGAAATAATCTGTTTACTGTCTGTTTTGGTGACTCACTTGTTTCTATCTCAGTATATTGCTGTGCAGACATGCCCTCAACTAGTGTTGTTGAATTATCATCACTCTTGATTAAGACACAAGATTGAGCAAATGTGAATGTTCTCTCTTGAAGGTGATCCTGACAAGATAGTCTGGTGTGTGTGTGTGTGTGTGTGTGTGTGTGTGTGTGTGTGTGTGTACACTTGTACCATAACTGTTACCCATGATGCATCTCTCTGGTTCCTAGACAATGGAATCTGTTTCTCCCCCCTCCTGGGTAAACCACTTGTCACCTCTGGTGAGCTCTGATTTCAGGGAAAGAATGGGAAATGATGCTTCTGTTGTGCTGAGTTTGCCTTTATGTGTATCACCATGGAGACGGAAGCAGGTTGTTGATGCAGCCCAGGCTGGTTGGGCTCACTCTCTAAACCAAATGCCTTCCTTGTTTTTTCATCCAGCCTGGATGCTTGCACTGAATTGCCACATAGCCACTTCCTTGAATTATATGGCAAAGATTAATGTGTTGTGGAGAAACACTGAGGATTTAGATTGCCATCCAGAGGCCCATAAAAAAAAGCATGTGAAGTATTGTGGAAAAAGAGCACAGCCCTTCTGAGTTTTAAATTATGACTTTGAAGCGGCTTACAGCTGGATTCTTATCTTTCTTCCCAGTAAGAAGGGAGATAGGCCAACATATGGAATTCCGGTAGGAGTCGTTACTTCCATGAAAAATGGACAGGAGTCTGGATGAAACTCCTTTGGTTGAAGGGCTGCGCATGCATCCCCCAACCCAACCTCTAATTACATTGCGCCTTCTTCTCTTTTTACCATTAGTGGCACAAACAATGTCAACCAGGAACATTTGGGGAGAGTTTTCCTAACTTTGAATATATCAGAAAATAATTTGATTAATACCAACAGGATTTAGAGTTGGAAGATATCTTTAAAATCATCTAATACAATTTCTTTGTTTGACAGATAAAAAAGCTGAGGCCCTGAGAGTTACAATAACTTACCCATAGTCACTCAACCAGTAAGGGATTGAGCTGGGAAATGAACTTAGATGTTCTGATAACCGACCTATCATTCTTTTCCTAAGCCACACAGGGCACTGGTATCCCAAACTGTATAAGAAAAGATCAGTTTCTCAGACTCTTTTTTATTCATTCAAGAAGTTAGCAATGAATCCTTAATATATGCTTGGATTTCTTGTTCTACCTTTTCCCAGAAATGTTTCTGAATTTCAAAGTAGATGCAGGAAGAAGATGACAAATTAAATGCTATGCTGGAATGAAACTTTTTAGTAGATTGTGATTTTAGTTTAATATGAAGCTAAATCAGGAAATGAAGAGAGGAAGCCAAGGCTAAAGAGTAGTGAGTCTCATTTAGTTCCTTGTATGAATTAGATTTCTGCAGGAGATAATGTTCAGTTTGCTTTATCCTTAGGTCATTCTGCTTTTTAAAAATTATGGCAACCAGGGGTGCCTGATTTTAGGAGGTGATAGGTTTATGTGATTTAGAGTTGTGAGCAAAGGCATGCTGGTAAATGCTTATCAACTGGCATTCCCCCCAAAAAATGTTTCCCATAGCACACTTTTAAGTTTAATTTGCATTCATAACATTTTCACCATCATTTTAAGCCTAGACAATCAACAAAACAATAAATCAAGTCCTGCTCTGTACCCTTCGCAGATTTCTGATCTCTAACAGGAAGCTCTTGGAAGCCTGTTGAGCTGACTCCAGCACACCCTTGTTTGTAAGTGACCCTAGAGAGCATATAGTTTAAACATCTCCTTTCACAACCTAGAAAAGTAAGACAGGAGAAGGGCACTACCAAGCTATAGAATACACAAAGGAGAGGCTGATAAAGGATCTCAAGGCTATGTCCTTAAAATGAATTTAATGACCTGGAAATGTTTACCTTGGAGATGAGAAGATTTGGGGTGATCAGGGAAGAAATAATCTGTATTTCAGTGTTTTCAAAGGCTTCCACAGAAATAGAGAGATTAAACTTTGTCTCACAAAGCTGAACTTGGAATAATAGGTACAAGTTGCAAAGAGGCAGATATAAGATTAGTGTTAGGACAAAGTTCAAAGCAAGAGCTGTCCCAAAGTGGAAGAGGCAGTGGGTTAGCTTTCAGTGAAGGACCTCAAAGCAAAGGTTGGATGAAGACTTGTCAATGTAGAGTTTGTCCTAGGTGATTTATGAGATTCTATCATTCTTAGGCCTAGAGAATTGAAGTGACTTGTCCAAGGTCACATAAGTAGCAGAGATGAGATTTGAACATGGCTCATCTGATTCCAAGTGACGTGCTCTTTCCACTTGAGCAGTTTTAGATTGTCCTAGGTTGCCTTGCTTTCCCATACCCAGATCTCAATTCCCCCAACATAGAATAACAAATGGGTGCCATCATTTGCATCTCTATTGAGGTATCTTCTGGAAAACAATGGATTAAGGGATCCTGTTAGCTGGAAGAGGTAGACACAGGCTAAGCTTTGCCAATGTTATAAGGAGCTAATTTGCTTCACTATGCATGGCATATAGAGCATTTTGCAAACCTTAAGACTTAAAATGTGAGCTAATGTTATTCTTATCATCATTATTATTGGCAAGCAGAGTGCAAGAGTATGAGGGAATGAAGTTAAAAACCTTACCTTTTGATAGGAGCCCAGAATCACAGAATTTGAGAGTTGGAAGGGCCACCCAATACAACATCTACTTGTAAGGAATCCCAATGATGATGGATTTGACAAAGGGTCAGTCATTCAACCTCTGCTTGATGATTTTCCCATCATCAAAGGAATCTGCTGCCTCTCAAAGCAGCTTATTCCACTTTAGGAGTGCTCTAATTATTAGAAAGTTTTCTTCGCATCAAGTCCATATTGGCCTCTCTGTAAATCCCACACATTGCTTCTGGTTCTGTCCTCTGTGGCAAAGCCAAGGGAGTCTAATAATCCCTAATCCAAGAGGATGGGTATTGGTTGGTGAAGGACCATGGTAGGGGACTGTGAGCAGCTAAGGGAGGCATTAAAGGCTCCAGGGACCTGGGGTGAAGGGGATTGTGGCATTGGAAAGAGGATAAGTGGTATCAAAGGAAAGAGTGGGAGAGAAAAAGTTGGAAAGATCACTGGATTTAACTACCTGCCACTAGGTTCTCTCACTGATTACCTATAACCTTAGACAAATGGCTTTGCCTCCATGGGTGTCAATTTCCTTCTCTGTAAAATAAGGACAATGGACAAAATGGTCTCTAAATTCTCTTCCAGTGACATATTATTTGATCATAGGCTGATGAAAATGGCTAGATCTGACTGGATAGCATTGCTCTGCCAAAGTCTGCCTGTTAGATTAGAATCAACTAGGTGACACAGTGGATAGAGCACTGGGCCCAGAATCAGGAAGACCTTGAGTTCAAATGTGGCCTGAGACAATTATTAACTGCGTGATCCTGGGCAAATCACTTAACCTCTCTGTCTTAGTTTCCTCAACTGTAAAATGGAAGTAATAGCAGCAATTATCTTCTAGGGTTGTTGTAAGGATCAAACGAGATAATATTTGTAAAGCACTTGGCAAAGTGCTTGTCACATAGTAGGCATTTAATATTTTCATTTTTCTTCCCTTCTTCCAACACCAGATCATGCACAGCCTTGGATCTTGAGAGGGGCAAGTGATCCATTTCTTCTACAGCCTCCCTAACTTACCTCTTCACTATCCCAGCTTCTGCTTCCACCTAGTTAATTAAAATTTCTTTTGAGGGGGGTGGTATTTTGCATGGGACAAGACCTTTTAGAATTGGGAAGCAGAGTAAATAATGGATTGGAATAAAGAAATAAAGTTGGAATAGGCTGCATGGATTTATTTGGTCTATAGTTGGACTATAGTTTGAAGGGATTCAACTTTCAAATAGGTACAGAAAATAAGCAAGGGCCCTGGGTTTGTAATTAAAAGCAAATAAACCCAGAAATCAGACTGCCTGTCTTGTTTGTATTTCCAAAGCTGTGACTTTAAGAAGAATGGAATGCACAATTGCAAAATAGCTTATATTTCTGTAGCATTTTTTCCCCTGTTCCAACATACATACATTTTATCATTTGACCCTACAGACAATCCTCTGGAGTCCTTAGTTTAGGTTTAATTTTTTTTAATTGAGAGGCAGCATGACAGAAGTATTAGAGATAGAATGACTAGAGAGCTGGCCTCGAAGTCAGGAAGGCCTGTGTTCAAATCCTTCTTCTGATACATTCTGGCTGCATGACACTGGATGAATCATTAACCTCTAGGAAATTCTCTTAAGTCTTTACATGGCAGAGAAGGTGCAACCTGTATTGAGAGAGGAAATTTCGTAGGGCAGGAGTTCCCTTTGTCAGTAAAATCCCAGGGGAATTCCTGATTTTTTTTCTTTACAGATGAGGACATTAAGTCTTAGAGAAATTAAGTGACTCTCTCTAGCTCACACAGCTTGTAAATGATAAAAGTGGTTCTGGCGGTCAGGTTTTCCATTTCCCAGCCCAATCCCTTTCTCAAACACTATGCTGCTTTCTGTTCTAATGTTGTTTTATTTCTGAGTAGGAACTTTTAGCCCAAGACTCTGGCTGATAATTCAGATCCGCAGCATCCCAGGAAAAAATAAGATAGTAGTAACAGCTGTTATTTACATAGAGTCTAAAAGCACACAAAGAACTTTAAATACATTATCTTACTTGAGCTTTACAACATCCCTTAGAAAGAGATTCTATATGAATTCTACATATTCTATATTTTGTTTTGGTTTTGGTTTTACTAGGCCTATGAGTTTATTGGTGTAGGGAATGCCCAACAAGGAAATCCCTTCTGCTGATGCATATATTAACACACCCATTTCATGGATGAAGATACCTGAGACTCAGCAAGATTAAGTGACTTGCCCAGGGCCACACAACTAGTAAAAGTCAGAGATGGAATTTGAACCCACTGACTCTAAGTCTAGGAAAGATGATTGTTGTATGCATTTAGCTCAGCAAGTTTACTACCAAGGAGGCAGTATGCTGAGGGAAGAGAGACACATTAGACATATCCCTTCCCTACAGGGGCTTCTCCCCTAGTATATAGGCAATAGAACCAGTCACCAAGCTCACGCCCCATTAACAATGGTCAGAAATCCATGGCCCTTTAAACCATTGGAACCACTCTATTGAGAGTGGCTACTAATTTTCATTTTTGTATTGCCAGCACGTATTGCAGAATATGGCACATAGTAGGTACTTAATAATTGTTCATTGAATGAAACTGACTTGAATCCTTCAGAAGAATTCTTGTTTGACTAAAGAATATCCTCCTTCTCCTTTCTTGGAGTGAACTGTGAGTCGCTTTTGCCAACCCTGGATCCTATTTTCTAAACTCTGTTGGTCTCATGAAAGCTGCAGGGAACCACTTCATTATCTACCTGAGAACTAAAATGAATTTAATCTTCAAAGAATTTAACAAGAAGTCATGAAAGAGTATTTCACCCAACTGTACTTCCCAGTATCTTCTGCTACAGTGACCTCCTCAGCAGACCTGCACACAGTAGCTTTATCTAACTGAGTTCACAGACACACAACCCATCTACTTACAAAATGCAGCAAGTGCATTGCCCAAGCACATGCAAAGTTAAGACTAAGTTCTTAGCCACTTGCCTCCTCCCTCTTCTTAATCTGTTTTTCTTTCTATGGCTCTCTAGCTCAAGTTTCTGAAGATCCATAGAATGTTAGAATTGGATGAGACCCTACCGATAATCTAATTCGAACACGTTTTGCAAATAAGAAAACTGAGGCCTGGGGATATGAAATATTTGGTTAAGGTCATTCAATTAGACATAAGCTTACTGCAAGGAACTTGATATCATGAAAATCCTAGAAAGATTGACCCACAGATGCATTTATTAGAATTTCAATTTAAGATATGCATAGGGTTAGTTGTTGCTTAAATATAAAAATGGCTCAGTTCTGCTGTACCACGAATAAATATCTGAGTGTGGATCTGGCCTACTTTTCTTCTAGAGAGTGTGATATTGGCTGTTGTGAGTAGCAGGAGAAGGTACATAGTTGGACACTTGTTTATTCCCTAACCTATCAACAAGAGGATTATTGGGTTAGAAGTATATCTATTTTAAACATATATAACCTATATCATTGTTTGCCATCTTGGGGAGGAGGGAGAGGAGAGAGGGAGAAAAATCTGGAGCTCTAAATCTTATAAAAAATAAATGCTGAAAACTATCTTTACATGTTATTGGAAAAAATAAAATACTATTTACAAAAAAAGTATATCTACCTATCATTCCTCAAATATTGGTAGTCTAGAGAGGTACAACAGGGTAGCTAGGTGGCATCATAGTTTATAGAGTGCTGGGCCTGAAGTCAGGGGAACTCTTCCTGAGTTCAAATCTGGCCTGATACTTATTAGCTGTATAACCTTGGGCAAGTCACTTACCCCTGCTTGCCTCAGTTTCCTCATCTGTAAAATGAGCTGGAGAAGAAGATGGCAAACCACTCCAATATATTTGCCAAGAAAAACCCAAATGAAGTCATGAAGAGTTGGACAGAACTGAACAGTGACAAAGAAGCACCATACATTGAGGCCCAGGATAAGTGCAATTTTTTCTGATCATTCTCAAGGAAAGGGCAATGTATGTCTTACTTAACTCTCTCTTGCCAAACACTGGTTACATGAAAGACCACTGCCAATAGATAGTATATCCTCTTACCAAATTAAACAGTGAACAGAATTTGGGGGAAATCATACAGATTGGAAAAGACCAAAGAATATACAATAGTAAAGGAGTTCTTTGGCTGAGAGTTAGGTAAAACACTTCAGCTCAACCAAGGAGAGAATGATTTCACCAGGGAAGTCTACTCTTAGCATTCTCTCAAGTGTAGGTGTTGGGAATCAAAAGACCTATTAGGGGTTGACTTCATGTATTTGTGGCTGTAGAATGATCTCTCCAGTAGGTTATTTCAAAGTTCACAACTTACTTCTTTCCACTTATCATTCATTGACTTCTACTCAGAGTTATCTAATGATCTGAGGTTCCTCCTTCCCTTACTCAAGTACATAGTGTCCAGAGCTCAGAAGTCTCTGTCAATCAGAAGTCACACCCTTCCACTTGAGTGGTAAAAAGCATCACCAAGCTGGGTTTTTCACTGAAATGTATCTGACTTACTAAAAATATTTAATGGAACAAATAATTTACTTTAGTTTGTTGCAGTGATATATTCACTTTTTTTTCCTTTATAGTCACTTTTGGCATCTTCCATTCATCTTACTGGATTGTGGTTTAAGACAGTGGTGTCAAACTCAAATAGAAATAGGTACCTGCTTGTAGCATATTAGAAAACCACAAATTAACACTTTCTATGTTGTATTGCATTTTTATTTCTTTTATCAAGCATTTTCCAATTATATTTTAATCTAGGTCTAAGCTCAGAGCTTGAAATTTTGTAGTCCCTAAGTGTAACGCCTTTGGTTTATGGAATTTTACCATCTTGGAAGAGATAAGAAAGCTCAACAATCATTGAAGCTTTCAGTTGGTGTTGACTTTGGATGAGTGGAAGTGACTTTTGTGGATGTGCCAAAGACTTTCTGAAAAGTGTAAAGTACAGAAATAAATATCAAAGTATGTTTGTTATAAGGTCATTTTTTTTCAAAGTTAAGCTGGTTTTTGAAAGTTCTGATTACCCTTTCATTTCTCTTGTTTCATAAATGATGTTATATCATCCTCTTGTCTCCAGGGAGCAGCTTCTTAGCCAAGATGTTTCTACGATTTATGAAAAGGGTACCTCTGTCAGATTTGAGATATGGTAGCGACCTCTTCCTTGGGAAAATATCAATTTTGAGATTGAATGCAGTCAGAGAAACTTGTGTGTCTGAGTATGTGCCCCTGCTCAGGATGTTTGAGAAAAAATCAAGAGGATAAAGACCAATTATATGAACTTTTTTTATTGTGACTTGTTTAAATGAAGTCCATCCTTAACCAATTTGTTACCTTATAGCAACCTAGTAAGATTATCCAGTTTCCCTTTTTCTGATAATTGAGGAAAATGAAGCATTGAGCTGAAAGGGACATTAAAGATTCTCTAGTCAAACTTTTTCATTTTATAACTATATGAAACCCTTTCTTAGGCCAATCAATCAGCAGGCATTTATTAAGTACTTACTGCATGCCAAGCACTAAGGATACAAAGAAGGGTATCACTCCTCTCAGGGAGCTCACATTCTAATGTAAGGAGACAACTTGCAAATGACAGTATGCATAGATATACATACATGCATATATATGTAAACATATATATATACACACTTTGGACATTCAAATAACTCTATACATATTAACTATACATATATCTATAGTTGATATATATGTATATATGTGTGTATATAAATGTATTTATATGCACCCATATATGCATATGTTCACACACACACATATATGCATATACATATATGCATATGGTAACACACACACACACACACACACACACACATATATATCTATATATATAAATTCTGAAGAAGGGAGACAGGGTGGGGACTGGGGAAAGGCCTCTTTCAAAAGGTAGGCTATAACCAGAGTCTGGAAGGAAGCTAGGGATGCTAGATATTGAAGGTGAAGAGGGAGGGAATTCCAGGTATAGGGAAAACCAGTACAAATGCACAACATTGCATTATGGCATGGCATGTATAAGGAACATCATATAGATCAGTGTATCTGGATTCACAAAGTATGTGTGGGGGGAATAAAGCAAAAGGAGACCTGAAAGATAGGAAGGAATTGGGTTGTGAAGGACTTTAAATGCCAAACAGAGGATTTTATATTTGATCCTGGAGACAATAGGAAGCCATTGGTTCCCTACAAAGTAGAGGTGTGATATGTGCATTAGGAAAATTCTTTTGGCAGCTGAGTAGATGGTGGATTGGAGTTTAAATTGTAGTCAAATTTTCCAATGGGCTTGGTTCCTCCTTTTGCAGCTAAGAGGATGCTGAAAACATGGCCTCCTGGGCACTGGAGGAGAAAATGTTTCTTAAACCTTCTTCCATCTTACCATATTATCTGCTTCAATGCATCTTAATACCTTTTTCTTCTCCCATAGCTCCTGACAAAGAAATTTCACTCTTATCTAAAAGAGCCCTTTTGGAACATTTTGACTAGAAGGAATTGACGAATAGCATGATAGGGAAAAACTGTTGGTCCTAGAATCAGGAGACATCTCAGTTCAAATCTTGCCTCTGATGCTTATTAGCTATGTCACCATGAACAAATCTGAACTGCAGTTACCCCATATATATATATATATATATGAAGATTATAATAATGCTGCTACCATATACCTCAAAGAGTTATTGTGAAAATTAAATGAGAACATATGAAAGAAAAGTACCATGTAATGGTCAGATATTGTGACCATTATTAGGTCTGCCTTATATGGCATCAAAGGAAATAATTCTCCCTTCTCCTCTTCCCCCCTTGTGTTTTTGTGGATAGGCTCTAGAGGATATCCTGTGTGTTTAAGAAATTTTACTTTCTTATCGTTTCCCCCACCCCTGCAGTTTGAGTCAGAAGGAAAAGAAGAATGAAACTAGTGTCCAGTCAATCCTACTGGTAGGGCAATAGTTCAGATGTATCCAGCTTTTTTTTAAATTAAAAAAAAATACAAAAATCTTAATTTAATGGAATAGATCACTTGCTATATGTCAGGGGTTGTGTGAATATTTGTATCACAAAGAGATTTCTGATTTTAAATAACTTCTGCTGTCACTTTTAAGTAAATAAAACTCTTAAATAAAAAAAGTCCTGCCTACAAATAAATTCCTCTGTAGCACAGTTGACCATATAAAGAGCAGTTCTAAGGGATGGGGTGTTATTCATTTTTTGCAATGGGGGAGGAAAAAAAGAAAGGAAATAACTGTTTATTAATTAAAAAGATAAAATGAAATAAAAAATTTTAAAAGTCCCCAGTTCCTTCAAATAATCCTCATATGTCATGGATTCAAGACCTTTTATCATTCTGGTTGCACTCCTCTGGGTGCTCTGCAACTTATCAATGTCTTCTCTAAACTATAGCTCCTACAACTAAACAAAATAGTCCTGATGTGGTCTGGCCAGGGCAGGGTAAAGTGGGATTATCACCCTCACATTTCTTAAATTTATGGCCTTTTTAATTTAGCACAAGATCCCCCTGGCACTTTTCAGTAAACAGCCAGTCAATAAAATTTCATTCCCATCCCTCCCCTCCCCTCCCCTCCCCTTCCCTTCCCTTCCCTTCCCTTCCCTTCCCTTCCCTTCCCTTCCCTTCCCTTCCCTTCCCTTCCCCTCCCTTCCCCTCCCTTCTTCTTTGATCTTCCCTGACACAAATAGGGATGCCCAGCATAGGTGTACATAGAACACAAGTTGGATGTTCTGACTCACTTGGTCATAACCAGCCTATGCTTTTTGTTTATCTATGATTCCTATAGCTACTGAAGTCCTTGACTGAATCTTAAAGACCAGCTAGCAATGACTCAGGAAAGCTAGTGCTTATTCCTACTGCCTCTGGAAGTGTGTGTATGTGTGTGTGTGTGTGGGGGGGGTAAGGAAATAATACCATGCTAAGGCAGCAATTGTTCCTACTACAGAAACCAGTGATGCTCATGAAGATGCCTGTACAGGTTCCACGAGCTACACATGATGCTCTTTCTGTGCCACAAGCTAAAGCACCATCTAAAGTTCTCAAAGCTGTTCTCCCATTAAAGCACCACCATCATACTTTCTGGTTATGCAAGAAATAGATGTTAGGGTGCTAGGATACATAGTACTGGTGTTATTGCAGGGTTCTATGACTTCTGACTACAAGGGTCCTATTATTTCTTTCACATACACACACACACAAGAGAGAAGACAGAACGGTTTAGAAACTATTGTCAAGGATTCAACTGTCACTGATGTTCAAATACAGTAATTACTACCCAATTTTTCATGTAGTCTGTTCCTAAGACTTCAAATAGGGGAGCTATAAATGCAATCTGTTTTGACAGGATTAAAAAATAGCATTTTTGTGATTACAAATTCTAAATTTCAATTTGAGTTCAACTGAAACTCTAGTTTCAGGAATTAATATGAAAAGACAAAAGAATTTAAATCCTGTGGGAGCTACATTTTATCCTTTGTGGTAATTAGTACAAGTTTTTGATTCATGAATTCATAAATTCATTCATTTATTTGGTAAACGTTTATTAATTACAAATTACATTCAAAGCAATGCGAAGTTTAGACAAACTATAGCCCCTTACCAGATGGAGTTTGAGTATTTGAGAGTAACTACTCTGCCCAATCTTAAACATTTTTTTCCAACACAGATCATATGATCACACTGTCCTTGTCTTTGTTTTCTTCCACACCTAAAATTATTTTTGCCTTTCACTAGTCAAGATACAGACAACGAATCTAGAGTACTGTAAGAAGGTGACTGAAAGAAGAATTCAAGGTAAATTTCTATAGTCATTATTAATTGGATCCATTAGTCTTCAGTACTAAGACTCCACTTCCAATATGAACATATTGATTTTGTAAGGCAATGTGGAGAATAGAAGAGATTGAGGAGAAAAAAGGAGAGATTAAAGTGCATAAGGCAGGGTTGAATTGAGATCTATAACTAATACCTTTCAAATAGTAGATGCCCAGCACATGTTGCATTGAAATAAATCAAATTGAATCAACAAACATTTATTAAGTACCTACTATATACCAGGTATTCTGTTAGACACTGGTGATACGAAGACAAAAATGTCCACCCCCCAAAAGAAATAGGGAACCATTGGGTAAGGTAGTGACATAAATCTCTTTTTAGTAAAATTACTTAGAGGGTTTGATTAGGAGGGTGTGGGGTCAGATAATGACTATTTTGGTCATGTTGAATTTGAGATGCCTACAGAGACATTCTGTTTGAAATATCTGATAGCCAGCTAATATTGTGGGACCAGACCTCAGAAGAAAGATGGATCTGAGAGTCAACTGTGTAGAGATGATATAGATAGAAAAAACAAGATTGTCCCTGCTCTCAAGGATCTCCTACTCCAATTAGGGGAGACAACGCATAGAAGAGACTTCAGTTGTAGGGCAGATGGAAAAAACCAGTAACACTCAGAGCTCAACAATAGGGTTAATGGTAAGATGTAGATGACCTTAAGTGCATCAGCTGGTCATATGACAGTGCTGAGGGGGTCTGGAGGAAATAAAAGCAGGGCAGATTGTAAGGCTGAAAGGACTTAAGAATGCAATGTAGAGGAGGCTTTCATCAAAAAGTTTCTATGTTTTTTCAGTAAAGTATAAGGCAAAGTTCCTAGATGAGAGGGTTAGGGAAAGGGGTGTTCTGGAGCCTAGATGAGAGAAGAGAAGGTTTGGAATAACCATTGTGGGGAATGTGCTAACATAAATTTGTAGTGGATCCTGGCAATGTGGCTGAACTCCTTTCAACAGCCCTTAAGTAGGAGTGGAAGAAGTGAATGGTGGCAATAATCCAAGGTTGCAGTTCGGCAAGTCATGAGCAAGGTAGGAAGAGGGAGCAAGAGATTCAAGAGTAGAGGACAGTGTGAGGCTGAGCCGATTAACTATAGGACTGAGATTGGCAAAGAAAGAAAGAGAAGCCAGAGCTGGAGAAATGATCCGGGAGACTACTAAGGGATTGGAGGTAATGGTGAGCATGAAGATCAGCTTTAGAAGAAATTAAGTTATAACTCAGTGGAGTTATTTTAAGTGGAGTTATTGAGAATAACTCTACTTATAACTGTGGTAGAGAATTGAGAAAATTGAGGTGCTAGGAGGCTAGGGTGTTTAAGGGAACATGAATATAGACATAGTATAAGAAAGGAGTTGAGATGGAGATGAATGTGGGCCAGTCCTCGAGAAAAGGAGAATGACTTGGAGTCTGATAGATAGCCATCACCAGGATTTGGATTTGGTCTTTTGTTTGGATAGGGTGAATCTCAAAGGAAAGGTTTTTAAGTGATAATGGCAGAGGGAGAGTCTGGAAATGACAACGGGGAGCAAAAAATATTATAACTTCAGACTCCACTTGAAAGGGAAGGGGTGGCATTATGAGAAAAGATGCAATTAGTACTGGAAAGTTTGTCCAGGGATGCAGTATCTTAGGGAGAGGGAGGAGGAATCGAGCCAGATTTCTGTGTCAGAAAATAGAAGACTCATGAGAGGAAGAGCTCTAAAATAAATGAATAGTGCATGAAAGGGATTTGAAGTGGAAAGGATCTAATATAACTCAAATTCATGAAATTTTACAGGCACTCCTGTCATATGTATTCTCCCCCGCCCCCCATCCTAGCATGGAAACATGATAATTTGACAATTTTAAGTTTGAAATGAATCGAAACTTAGATTCAGGCAAGTATTGCCATTGGCTATGTACCGTATATCCAACATTTTAATTTATATTCCTAGTTCTCTTGGCTATCAATTATCTATGTGACTTTGGTCATTACTTCCCTGAGATTCCCTTCCTTATCTATAAGTTGAAGAGTTGAAACAAAATATGTGCCCAACAATTGGGTGATGGCTGTAGTATGTGAATACACTGTAGTATATTCTGGAGTCAGACCAAACTGTAATATATGAATATGATAGAAAATTACTGAGTCATGAGAAGTTCTCTAACAAAATAAGTTTTAGAGGAATTGCTGATTTATAGGGGTAGAGAGAGTTTCCATACCAAGAGTTGTCCACACTGGACCGCATAGATCCACACTAAAGCAGGGGGGAGGAATGGTAAATATGAAGAATTCAGAGAATTATTGGAGGACTTGTATAAAGTAAAACAGAATGAAAAAAGCAAAGCCAAAAGATATATCTAGATATTTAAATCTATATGCATGTACATATATATGTTTATACATATGTAGAATATTTACATTTACAGAAATCTATAATTATTATTCTAAATAAAGTCAATACTAAAAAGGTAACAAAACTCAGGTCAAATTCACATATTTTCCTTTGTTAAGAACCAGGAAAGTGGAAAGTGAGGTTACTATCAGCTGTAATTCTGCCATTAAGTGTTTTTATTAATTGTTTCCCGAAAATGTACTTTGGGAAGTACTTTGGGTATTTATGGAGAAGTAGCTGTTCTGTCAAAACAAAATGTTTCAATTAAAATAAATAAAATATAATGAGGGTACTGGCTTTGAGAAGCAAATCTCCAAGGTCCCTTCCAGCTTTAACATTCACTGACTCTGATTATGGACCCAGTGAGCAAAGTGAAGTAGATGCTACTATATTTTTCACCATGAAAATCCCTGCAGTTACATCTAAAATATTGCATAATGGATGGGATAGAAAGAGTCATCTTTGGCTTGGCTTCTACTAACTTCTTTACAGGATATCAAGGAACTAAAGCCTCAACATACTGATGATGATTGTAGCTACAGCACAAACATTTCACAAGAGAGATTTGATCATGTCACTCTTCTCCTCAAAAATTTTCAGTTGTTCCCCATTATGTTTTGAGTAAAGGTCAAACTTCTCTGTCTGGCATTCAAGGCCCTCCGTAACTTGGCACTACCTTGTGGTAGAGTCAAGCTGGATGGCTCTCTGTTTCCTAATGTGTCCTGAACCCCCCTGCCTGTGTACCTTTGCTTATGCTATTTCCTGTACTTGCACTGCCCTCCCTCTCCCGTGTTACTGCTGAATTCCATTCCATCCTTTAAAGTCTAGTTCAAATGCCATTTTCTCAATAAAGCCTTCACTGATCTCTTTTGTTACTAATGACCTTTCCCCCTTTCAACTTCACATGGTATTTTGTTTTGCAATTTTCTAATACACTTAAGCATTATTTTTAACTGTGGTTATCTGTATCTGTCATCCTTTTGCCAGAATGTAAATTTCATGAGGACAGGGACTGTGTCTTAGCCAACCATGGTATCTCCATTGGTCACTAGTTTAACACCTGTAGAACTGAATAAATGGGCATTGGATTGATCTGTGCTGAGTTAAATCTTTTTAGCACAATGCCAGGAATGCAGTAGGCATTTAATAAATGCTTGTTGGTTGATTGATTGAATCATTGGAATATATAATGTGAATGCCAACATTCTGCCTTCCTTCTCCACAAGCTTTCAATCCTTTTCTGACATGTGTAGGAAATTGTGTAATTGTGATACCTGGATTGAAGAACAGCCATAATATTCAAGAACTGCTAGGGATTCACATGAACTTTCATTTTTAACATGGTGTTTTAAGGGAGATTCAGAAACTATGAATTTGATGCTGGTATATTGGGAAGAGCTGGCCAGGGAATGGCATTTTTTTTAAAACTTCTATATCAGTGTGATCAAACTCAAACAGAAACAGATCCCTGAAGGTACACACTGACTTCGAAAACCACAACTTAACATTGTGGTTGTAGTTAGATCATGTCCAACTCTTTGTGACCCCAACTGGGGTTTCTTGGCAAATATAGTGGAGTGGTTTGCCATTTCTTTCTGCAACTCATTTTACAGATGAGGAGACTGAGGCAAACAGGATTAAATAACTTGCCCAGGGTCACACAGCTAATAAGTGTCTGAAGCTGGATTTGAATTGAGGTCTTCCTGACTCCAGGCCTGGTGCTCTATCCACCTCACCACCTCACTACCCCTATCCATGTTTTAGGGTATTTTTATTTATTTTGTTAAATATTTCCCAATTACATTTTCATCTGGTTCTAACTCAGTAGTTTTGAGCCATGAATTTGATACCTCTATACTGGATGACTATACTAACAGAAGAAAAGCTTATTTTTGTACCATGCCCCATGGGGAAACATCACAGAGAAGATGGGGTAGAGGGAGGATAAGGAAAATCCAACAAATGGGAATTTAGTTGGGGAGTTGGGGAATTCTGAGAGTTCGCTCTCTAGGATTGTGCTAATGCTCCCTGCCTTCTGAACTGATGGGTCAGAGAAGTGACCACTGCTGTGGAAAACTGAAACCACACAAGGTCAGTGTGACCTTGTTTTAAATAAGACAGATTGTCTTGTTGATCTCTGTGTAGTAATCTGGGTGTTGTTGAAAGATAATGTATAGTCAAGTCTCATAGTCTGGTGAGAGTTGTTTTTTAAAAAATGATATAAAAAAATCCCTCTTAAACCAAAGGTATCTTTATAATGGTCAAAGTTCCTGCCAATTTGTGCATATGCCTGACTTCAAAGGGTTAAAAATACCCTAAGGTACTTTCTATATGCTTCTCATGCCTAAGAAGAATCATGGGAGAGAAGACAGAACTCTGAAGTAGGAGTCAGGAGACTAGCTTTCAGTCCTGATTCTGACACCAGTTTGCTATGTGACCTTAAAGAAGTTACCTCCTTTCTCTGGATCACAGGTTCCTCATCCATAAATTGAAGAGGTTGGAGTCAAAGATCTCTAAACTCTGCATCTGGAGTCTGATAAGGCAGACTTGAATTTTAATTCTGCCCCTTATTGCCTGTGAAGAGTTTTACCAGTTACTTAACTTCTCAGGGCATCAGTTTCCTCATTTGTAAAATGGAGGATAGACTTAATTTTTAAGGTTCTTTCCAAATGAAAATATTCTTCTGCTCTAATATGTATCTTTCCACTGTAATATTCAACCAATAGAAACAGGCAGGGACAGAGAAGTGGTTTTGGCATTAGGAAAAGCAGGGTTCAGGTTCTGCCTGTGATACACATTAGCTGTGTGACCGTGGACAATTCACTTAATCAATCAGTGCAACAGACAACTCTCTAAGACCCTAAATTACAGATGAATTGGAGATTTCTATTGATGAAGGGAGATTCCACGCTAGGAGTTACCCACAGCAACAGAATCGCAGGTCCCTTCTAAAATTCTAAGGCTTGATGGGGTCCTCAGGTTGTATGGAAGGCACTAAGCTTTGGACTATAATATGCTAATGATGGATAGATAGGTGTAGCAGTGGATAGAACACTTGACCTGGAGTCAAGAAGACTCATCTTTCTGAGTTCAAATCCAGTCTCAGACACTTACAGACACTGGGCAAGTCACTTCACCCTGTTTATTTCAGTTTTCTTATTTATAAAATAATCTGGAGAAGGAAATGGCACATCGTCCCCATATCTCTTCCAAGAAAACCTGAGATAAGGTTAGGAAGAGTCAGGCACAGTTGAACAATGAATGTTAATGTTATTTGTACTACTGTGCACCTTACCCATTTGGGGAAGGGGTGGAGTGGGGTTATTTCATAAGTTTAGTGAACTCTCAAGGAGGAAATCTTGTCCACTGCCAATGGAAACCAGCCACTGCTCTGAAATTTATAGTCTTAGGGCACCGAGAAGATCTTTGTAAGGAGTCACACAATGAGTCAGAGCCAAGATTTGAACTCAGGTTTTCTGGACTCTGAGTCTGACTTTCCATCCATTATGCCATGGAACTTGTCAGCCTATACAAAGACAAACAATAATAAACTCACACCTCCTCAGTAGCCCTTGTCCCTGGGGCTCCTCCCTCACTCTCATTGGAAAGGATGAAGGGAGGACATTGGAGAGCTACTCTCAGATCTTCCACCATTTAAAGAATGCCCATACAGGGCATTCACCAGCTGCTCTCCAGGTCTTCACAATATCCAGAAATTCATTGTTTCACAAGATAAAATAAACTCTGTAATTCATACCTCCTTACATCGTTTCTCACCCTAGATGTGGAGTGCTGGGTACCTTTCTCTCTCCAGAACCCTCTTACCAACTTCTTTTTGTGTGTTGTCTTTCCCCACTAGATTATGAGCTCCTTGAGGTCAGGGACTGTCTTTCCTTTCTTTGTATCCACAGCACTAAGCAAGTGCCTGGCACATAATAGGTGCTTAAAAATGTTTATTGACTCACATTGTTTAATGGTGGATTGAATTAAACATAATGCCTTGACTTTGCATGTATAATTGATTTCAAATTGCTTGCCTTCTCAAGCAGGGGGAAGAGGTGGGAGGGAGAGAGAGAAAATTTGGAACTCAAAATTTTAAAGAATGTTACAATTATTTTACAAGTAATTGGGAAATATTTAATAAAATAAAAATAATTTTTAAAATAAACATAATGCTTATTGTTTTAATAGCAAAAGCTGACCAAATTAGCTGAGACTCATCTTGTGTTGAGATGTATCTTGCCATTTTCTGTAAAGGTCTTTTGAATATTTTCTGTTTCCCTTCCAATACCTAGCAGAGTAGAAGTATCCACAACCATTGCTTAATCAATGTTTGTTCTCATTGGACTTATCCCAGCAGAATAAACCCAATGGGTCTTTTTGCAGTTCCTCTCATGTTCCCATCTACCAATATTTCCAAACTTGGTCAGTGAAAACCAACATTCTCTTGCCATGCTAAAGATAGAATTTCTTTCACGCCCTCTTCTTCCCCTGCCAGGGCCTCATGCAGGTAAATTAAGAAAGCCATTTGTTTGTGGCCAGTCATTATTTTGGTTGAGAGGATTCTTGTGTTGGCAAGTCTGATGTCCCATCTGGCTCTGAAGCCATTCTGGTGCTGTGTCTCACTCCACCCTTAACTGGAAATACTGTCCCAAGAGACCCACATATCGGAGTTTTCGAATGAGACTGTTAGAAGCCAGGATGCCTGCAGTGGCTGGAGAACTAGAAAAATATGCCATGGGGAAAACAAATCTGTCAAAATCTATCTGGCTCTTGTCAGTTTCTTGGGGGGTGGGAGTGGAATGGAGACAGGAAAGGAATCAACCTACCTTGGTCAATGGAGCTGCCAATATTTTCACATGACTCGAAAAAATAGTCCTGCCAGTAAAAACATTTGGTTTCTTTAAAAATCTGACTGGCTTGTTGTTGCTTCAATATTTGAACCTGGCAAACTCATGGGCAGACTCACTTCTAATTTTTTAAGGTATGTTCTTGCTATTTGCCAGAAGGGTCTAGACTAATCCAGGCTGAACACTTACCAAGTTTTTTTTTTCTTTTAAAAAAACTTTATTGATTTCTTTTGTTGCCAAATTACCTCCATTTCCCAATATGTCTCCCAGAGAGCTATCCCTTACAACAAAGATAAAAACAAGAATTTGTCCACCCACCCTAGATTTTTTAAAAAGGAAAATCTTCCTTGCTGCTATTGTTATTAGGACTATAGAATCATAGCAGCTAGGTGGCCCAGTGGATAGAGTTCCAGGCTTGGAGTCAGGAAGATTCATCTTCGTGAGTTCAATAGACACTTAGTAGTTGTGTGACCCTGGGCAAGTCACTTAATCTTGTTCTTGCCTCAGTTGCTCATCTGCAAAATGAGCTAGAGAAGAAAATGGCAAACCACTCCAGCATTTTGCAAGAAAACCCCAAATGAGGTGACGGAGAGTTGGACATGACTGAAAATGACTGAACTCCAGAGTCAGCACTCATTCCATTGTACAATGCTTCTTATTGTTATTTACATATTCCTCTATTTTGCATTTGCTTCTTGTTTCAATTCCAGGGAACAACATGCCCCTCCTAGGATAAGATACTCACTTCTAATCTCCATCACCATGTGCTTAAACTCAAGCCTCAGACCCCTTATCCCTCAGCCTCCTATCCCCTCTGAGTGTTGGGCTAGAGGGTGGAATACTGAACTCCCCCAAAGTCTTCCTTTGTAGAGGGCTTGGATTGGACTTCAATTCGCTCCATGTCTGCAGCTCTGCCTGGTTTCAACTCCATAGAACAGGATGCTCCCATGCCAGGGACCCCTTCAGGTCTTCTCTGTCCACTTTGCAGTTTTCTTTTGTACATTATCTTCTCTTATTAGATTGTAAGCTCCTTGAGGGAAGGCAATGTTTTTCTTTTTTCTTATTTGTATCTCCAGTGGCAAGCACAGAACCTGGAACATAGTAGGTGCTTAATAAATGTTTATTGAATTGAACCAAATTGAAAAATAGATGTGATCTCAGTGATTTAGACAATTTCTCTAATGACACAGCTCACAAGTCCTCCATGCTTGTCCATCTTATGTGACTCTTGTCCATATCCTCCCAGAAGCTGGCCACAGAGGATCTGCCAAAAATGCTGGAGACCTTCCTCACTTTCCCTTGACATTGGCAGGGTGCCAGTGGACTACTCTGACAGTCTGTCATCCTTTGTCCTTGTGAGGAAATCAGCCTATTTTCTCTTTCTATCATAAAATTCTTTGATGACATTTTTTACTCCTGTTCATCTTAAAGTCCTTCATTGGCTATATTTTGTAGCTAGAGCACAACACAATATAGGCCTTTCCATTGCCCTCCACATAATATTCTAATACCTACTGTTGTTGTTATGGTTGTGATTATTATTTTTAAAATAATTTTTCTTTTCTTTTTGGAGAAGACATTTCTTCAAATTCTAGTGCAGTTTTGAGGAATAAGGAAAAAAAGAAATCTTCTGAAGCAAGTAAAAGAAGCTTTTTTTTCAGGCTTTGTATATATAAGCAAAGCTCCCCAGGCTGTTGATAGAAGTTTTGCCTGTAGAAAGAATATAGGTCAGCTCCTAAAGTTTACTGCTATCAGGGGAGTTCTCTTTAGCTTAAATTGGAAACATCACTTTCACTTTAGGTAGTGATTTCAGCCCCAAAGAAAAGCAATCAAAGGCTCTAAACCCAAAGATTACCCTATTTTCTTTTGCATCATTCTCCCCCCTCCAATGAATGAATTCATTTTCTATATAGTCTTCCTTCAAACAGAAGAAATCCACAACCTGAAAAGTATCAAGTAGAAATTAAAATTCTTAAATGTCATTATGACTCATACACTGCATATATACAATAAAACTTTGCTAATTAAGACTAATTGGAGTGCAAAGTCAGGCTGGTTTAGTCAAGGCTGAATTGAGTCTTTTTAAAAAAATAAATGAAGTTTTATTACCTTTAAATTATTGCAATAAATATAACTTGATAAAACTTTGTTAAATAGAGGGCTTCCTAAACCTACTTCATTCTGCTACTATAATGGATGTGATCTCATCAATGGGGATATTCCTTCCAAAGATGCAAATTGCAACTCATCATCCTGCCTTCCTGTTGTCAGTATCCTCAAGAGGTACTACACCCAACATACTGGAGGATTTTTTTGTTTTTTTACATCATGGGATCATCAATGGAGCATACATGTTTCCTTGGTTATTCCTTGTTCTCTCTATAAGAAAGAACAATCTTTTTTCCCTTCCAGTTACAGATTTTCTACCATTTTGATGACATCCTTTTACTATTTCTTCTGTTCAGTTCCTTATTTGTAATATGTTGTGTTTCTCCATCTTTGGGTTCTTCAGTTCTGTAGTAATCCATGACTTGAAGGAATATATCTTTGGAAGAATACTGATGTTACAAAGATAAGTCTTTCTTTAAAGTACAAGCTCACGATCATTAAAAGAATTGGAAATTTTCTCAGTGATAATTCAACCCATTCACCTAGTTTTGCCTTACTTAGTATCAATAATTAGAGAATTGTCGAGCAAAGTTACCCCCATTGTATTATTTTCCAAGGAATCTTGTTGGATTTTGGCATATATAATGGGATACATCTTGTTGAACTTGGTTTTTATAAACAAATGATCATTTTCTATTAACCTAGAGGCTGCTTGGAATAGTGAATAGAGAACCAGCCTTGGATGTTGAATAACCTGGGCTGAAGTCCTGCCTCTAACACACACTGTCAGCATGATGCTGAGCAACTCATTTACCCTCTCAATGCTCTAAGTAACTATAAGATTGTAAGTTGAAGAGAAAGTGCAACCTACACTGAGAAAGGGATGTTCCCTACTAGGGCATTTCCTATCATGGAAGGTCCAGTCCTTATCTCTAATTAGCACATGAAATACATAGTATTTTATTTTTTCCCCAATTACATATTAAGAAAAATTTTCAGCATTCATTTTGAATTTTTTTGTGTTTATTTAATATTTCATTTTCCCCAGTTACATGTAAAAACAATTTTTAACATTTGTTTTTAAAACTTTGAGTTCCAAATTCTCTCCCTTCCTCCCTCCCCCTCCCCATTAAGAAGTCAAGCAATTCAATATAGGTTATATGTGCGTAGTCATGAAAAACATATCCACAAAAGTCATGTTGTGAAAGAAAACATAAACCAGAAAAATCCTCAAGAAAAATAAAGAAAGTAAAAAAAAGGTATGCATCAATCTGTATCCAAACACTTTCAGTTCTTTCTCTGGGGATGGATAACATTTTTCATCATAAGTCCTTCTGGGTTGTCTTGGATCATTGTACTGACGAGAATAGCTAAGTCATTCACAGCTGATCATCTTACAATATTGCTGTTATTTTTTACACAGTATGTTTCACTTTGCATCAGCCCATGCAAGTCTTTGCAATTTTTCTGAGAGCATCCTGCTCATCATTTCTTATAGTACAATAATATTCCATAATAATCACATACCATTGTTCAGCCATTCCTCAATTGATGAGCATCCTCTCAATTTCTAATTCTTTACCACCAGAAAAGAGCTATTTAGCATTCATTTTTACAAGATTTTGAATTCCAAATTTTTCTCCCTCCTTCCCTCTCATCCCCTCTTCTGAAACACGTGCTATCATGTAAAACATATTTTCATATTCGTCACAGTTGTGGAAGAAGAAACAGATCAAAAGGAAATAAAACCATAAGAAAAAAAATAAGTGAAAAAATACGTTGATCTGCATTCTGAGTCCATCAGTTCTTTACTTAGATATGGATGGCATTTTCTTTCGAGAGTCCTTTGTACTTGTCTTGGATCATTGTGTTGCTAAGAAGAGCTGAGTCATTCATAGTTAATCATCACACAATGTTGCTAATACTGTGTACAATGTTTTCCTGGTTCTGTTCACTTCACTCAGCATCAATTCATATAAGTCTTTCCAGGTTTTTCTGAATTCTGCCTATTCATCATTTCTTATTGCACAATAGTATTCCATGACATTCATATATCACAATTTGTTCAGCCATTCCCCAATTGATGGGCATACTCTCAATTTCCAATATTTTGCTGCCATGGAAAGGGCTGCTGTAAATATTTTTGCACATGTAAGTCCTTTCTCCCCTTTTTATGATCTCTCTGAAATATAGACCTAGTAGTGGTATATTGCTAGATCAAAGGGTATGCACAGTTTTGTTGCTTTTGGGCATAGTTGCAAATTGCTCTCCAAAGTGGATCAATTTACAACTCCACCAACAGTGTATTAGTGTCCCACAGTCACTTTTAACATACTTAACATGACTATCTTTCCTTTGATTTAATTTGTTATTAATTTGCTGGTTAAACTTTTTCCTTTTTTCATAGCATAAAAGTAAACACTCTAGCTTGCGTCCAAATTGTCATTAGTTACAAAATGCTGGAGGTCAAGCTATTGGCAAAACTTTTACAATCATATAACTCCAACCTGTAAAGATCTCAAATAGGACCTATTCTTTTCTTAATCAAATGTAATAAATATCTATAAACATTTTCATATATAAATGCAATGAGATGGAAACCTTTTTACTTTAGTTAGTATAAAGACAATTTTCAAGATCAGTAGATAACTAGTAAACAGAACTGGATCCAGCCTGGCTATTTCTAATAGTCTAGCCCAGTGCAATGCTGGGAAACATGTGATAAGAAAGACAAAATTGCATCTTATTTTTTCAGGCAATAAATAGTAGACTATCCATCCTGAAAACTTTTTTCCCCCCTTTTATAGTGCAAAGGAAAGTATAAAAGGTGTGGCTTGAGGATTTTATTAAACAGATATTAACTCTAATTCCCCACATTTAGCACATAGGATTTTAAGAAGGGTTCAGGATCTGGGAAGGTAAAGCCTTCAACTTAGGTGGAATTGATTCAAAAAGGAGTAAAACTGAGTCCCCAAGAGTACCTAAAAGGATAGAGCGGTCATGTAGAAAGAGGGTGATATGCATTTCCTCTTATCTAAGTGTGGTGTTTTATTACGTAGAGTGTTCTCTAATCTGCTTCAAAGAACCCCATATGCCATGAGTTCTCCCTAGGAAATATTCTAAAGAGATTATAATTTGTAGCTGACATGTTTAATTTGTGTCTGATCCATCACCTTCAGGCTAGGTCCCAGCACTGTATCAGCTGCTGAGGCCATGGGGTGGGAGCAACAAATAGCTTTTCTTTTTTTTTGCCCTTGATCTGAGACTGTGGTTGTTGTTTGTCCTTCATTCTTGAAGAGGACCATGACATCAGGGAGGCAATGCCGTGACATGCAAGTGAATTGGATTTAAGCGAGGGAAGGCTGTGCAAAGTCACCAGTCTCACTTTCTCCTCTGGAGCCATCTGGGTCCAGGGGCAAGATACAGATCAGGATGACTGGAGATGACTCTGAAGAAGGGAGGCAAGGGCCCTGTATGCCTGTAGTCATAGTAGTAGAAGTAGTAGTATTGATTATGATGATGATGATGATGATGATGATGATGATGATGATGATGATGATGACAATAATGCCAGCTAATACATATAGCCCCTGAAGGTTTTCAAGACACTTTACATTTCTTTATAGTTCTCTTTGAAGACTGCAAACATTCCATTCTTTCTTTCCTTTCCCCTATGTTAACTATTATAAAACACATTATTTAACCTTTGCTTCACTTGGCACATGGGCAGTAGGATCTAGACATAAGAGAATCAGAGGATTTTGAATGATCTTTGAGATTATGTCATCCAATTCCTCCCCCCTTCTCTTCTGTTTTATAATTGAGGAATCTGAGGCTCAGAAAATTTCTGTGATTTCCCCAAGGTCACACAACAGTGTGTATAGTGGAAACAGTGCAAGATCTGAAATAAGAGGACTCAGTTTTGAATCTTTGGCTCTGCTATCTCCTAGTTGTGTGATTCTGGCCATGATGAGTCCAAGTAAGCCTCAATTTCCTCATCTATAAAATGAGGATAATAATATTTGTACCACCTCCTTCCTAGAGTTGTTGTGAGTATTTTGGAAACTTTGAAATATTAAATAAATGGGAGCTCAATCCTTAGCCTCTCAATTCAGGAAGATATAATAGATACCTTCCGAAATTATAGAGGGAAGATTTATTTATTTATTTATTTTTAATCTAGAAACATACACAACTCTTAGATTCTCTGAAGTGACCAGGCTCAGGTCCAGAGATTTTGAAGGGAGTAGTTGGCCATTGTTACAGAGGAGCTCCCAAGCTGTGTGGCAGCTTAGAAAAGCCTTCATTTTCTTTTCTTCAAGTCAGCCAGCATGGGTAAATGTCAGTCTCTGGCTGATTCAGAGGAGTCAGTGACCATGGCAGCCACATCTCCATAGCAACAGATTATCCTCTCCCTGTCTTTCTCCCTCCCTAAGCAATGCCCCCAAAGTAGAAGATGAGGAGTGGAATCCTAGCATTGATCCTCCCCACTTCTACATGAAGAAGAGATTCTGTCTCCCCCCTCATTCATCCACTCAAGGCCCATGTTATTGCATTTTGTCCCCCTACATCTGTTCTGTTGTGATTGCTCTGGGCTAGGCATTTACAGACACAGCTGGGGGCTTCATTTTGAAAATTAGCTTCATAATATTTATTTTAAGGGAAGAAAATGTCTGTGGGTATCTACTGATTTTTTTTTAATAATCAATGTGCTTCATCACTTTAATGATACAGTGGCAGAACAGTCAGCAGTATATGAAAAAAGAGGGAGCCTCTGAAGATTCAGTCCATTCTTCCTTTGGCCTCATGGAAGGGGGAGAAGAATTCCCTAATGACAAGAGGCC
Source organism: Vombatus ursinus (assembly GCF_900497805.2). Taxonomy (NCBI): domain Eukaryota; kingdom Metazoa; phylum Chordata; class Mammalia; order Diprotodontia; family Vombatidae; genus Vombatus; species Vombatus ursinus. The sequence continues at coordinate 1,102,791 of NW_020954580.1, read as the reverse complement.
TATGAGGATGCTTGCTAAATAATATTGTTGCCTGGTTAAAGAGCTGGCTTTCTAGAAATTTAGGAAGGGTGTTTATAGGCTAAGGGTGTGGCTGAGATTCATTCAAAATAGACAGGCATAGTTGGTTTACCATTGCTATTGTTGGGGGAATGCCTACACCAATGAGATCGTCCATATTGAAGTATTGATGAGTTAGCAAATGTTTAGAGGAGGGTGATCTGGATGGTGAAGGGCTTTATGCTCATGTCATGGAAGATCAGCTAAAGGAAGAGATTTAATCTGAACATGAGGAGACCGGCATAATAACGTATTTGTCTTCAAGTATGGGAAAGACTGTCATGTGGAACAATTAAGCCTGTTCTGCTTGGCCCCAAGTAGCCAGAAGTGAGAATAATGGGTAAAGGTGGTGGAGCAGTAGATTTAGGCTTCGTGTAAAGGGCGAACTTCCTCCTAAATCAGAGTTGTCCTAAAGTAGAATGGACTACATAGGTAATCAATAAATCCCTTTTCATTGTTGATCTTCAAGAAAATTCATATCAGTATCTGTTGCAATGGGGATTTTGTGCAAGCGTAGATGGGCCTGGATAGGCACTGAGGTCCCTTCCAGCTCTGTGATTCAGTGTTTCTGAGAAAACTTTAGAACTCCTCAAAAGAATGAGTAGCAACAGCATTTAGTTGCAGACTCTCAATGACTCACATGGAAATCGTGTAGTTTAGGAAGACAGAAACCCACTGCCTTGTATTGCTGTATCTGGAAGGTCTGGAAGAGTAAAATTGGACACAATGGTCCACGCTTGGTCCCATGACCAAATAATATGATGCCCAATAACATGAGTGTGGCCCAGGGTAGGTTAGATGAGGTCTATGGAAGGGTGAGAAAGAGTGGATCCTCATGGTGATTATTTCCTACCTACTGTATGAAATAGCAGCTGTGACTCATCCAGAAGGATGGAGGGAAGTATGGCTAGTTCCAAATGCTTTTTTTATTTATTTAATATTTTATTTCCCTCTCCCCACCAATAACATGTAAAAAATAATTTTAACATTCTTTTTTTTTTCAAATTTTGAGTTCCAAATTCTCCCTCTCCCTCCCTTACTTCCCACCATTGAGAAGGCAAGCAATTTGACATAGGTTATACATGTGTAATCATGCAAAACATATTTTCATGTAGGTCATACTGTGAGAGAAAACACAGACAAAACACCCAAGAAAAATAAAGTAAAGAAAAAGTATGCTTTGATTTGCATTCAGACTCCATCAGTTCTTTCTCTGGAGATAGATGGCATTTTCCATCATGAGTCTTTTGGAATTGTCTTGGATCATTGTATTGATATGAATAGCTAAGTTATTCACAGTTGATCTCATACAATATTGCTATTATTGTATATAATGTTCTCCTGGTTCCATTCCTTTCACTTTACATCAGTTCATGTAAGTCTTTCCAGGTTTTTCTGAGAGCATACTACTCATCATTTCTTATAGCACAATAGTATTCCATCACAATCATATACAACAAGTTGTTCAGCCATTCCCCAATTGATGGACATCCCCTCAATTTCCAATTTTTTGCCATCACTAAAAGAGCTGCTATAAATATTTTTGTACATATAAGTTCTTTTCCTTTTTTTAAATCTCTTTGGGACAGACCTAGTAGTGGTATTTGCTGGGTCAAAGGGTATGCATGACTTTATATCTCTTTGGGCATAGTTCCAAATTGCTCTCCAGAATGGTTGGATCAGTATATAACTTCAACTTCATTAGTATTTTAATTTCCCTATATCCCCTCCAACATTTATCATTTTTCTTTTCTGTCATATTAGCCAATCTGATAGGTGTGGAGTAGTAGCTCAGATTTGTTTTAATTTGCCTTTCTCTAATCAATTGTGATTTAGAGCACTTTTTAATATAACTATAGACAGCTTTGATTACTTCATCTGAAAACTGCCTGTTTTTATCCTTTGACCTTTCACCAACTGATGAATGTCTCATTTCCATAAATTTGACTCAGTTCTCTACATATCTGAGAAATGAGGTCTTTGTCAGAGAAACTTGCTGTAATTTTTTTTCACACTAGCGATTACTAACTACCGCATGCTTTAGTTTTGAAAAGGGTATTTATGCACGCGCTTTCCTAGAATCATAGATTCTGAGAATGGGCAGGGACCCCTAAAACCAATTGTTCCATACTGTATACACATAAGAATCTTGTTTCCAACATGCCTGGTCATACACCCCTTGCTTGAGGACCTTAAGTGAGGAGGAACTTACTGCTACCCAAGGCAGCCTATTTCACTTTCAGAGAGCAATAATTATTAGGAAAGTTTTCCTGCCATTGAGCCATAATCTGCCTCTCTGAAACTTTTATACATTATAACTATTGTCTGCCCCCTGGGGCCAAGTAGATGAAGGGTAATCTCTCTTCTATGTGATCATCATTTAAACATTCAGGGACAACATTATTCTGTCCTTCCCAAATCTTTTCTTCTCCAGGCTAAATATCCCCACTTGCTTTAGCTGATTCTCACTCAGCTTGATCCAGAAGACCTTGATCATCCTGGTCTTCTAGATCTTTCTATTTTATCAATATCTATTTTAAAATGTGCTTCCCAGAACTGGACTCAATGCTGCAGATGTAGCCTGGCTGGGGCAAAGTATAATATCAACTCCTTTTTTTGGAACCCTATTCCTCTCTTATTTCAGTCTAATTTCACATTTGATCTTTTGGTCACCATGTCACATTATTGACTCATATTGAATTTGCATTGCATTAAAGCCCTCATGTCTCTCCCCCCCCCCACGCACACACACATAAACTGCTTGCCTTATGCTTTGTGAAGTCATAAAGGAGTGCTTTCCAGACATGGAGAACAGCCTATACCAAGGGATGGATACAAGGAATGGGATGTCATGCATGTGGAAGAGCCATTAGACTGGTTTGTCTGGAACATAGAGTGCATGAAGGAAATTATTAATATGTAATCAGTTTGGAAAGTTTGTCTGAAGCCAGATCAAGAAGAACTTTCAAATTCAAACTGAAGAGTCTATAATTTATCCTAGGGACAAGAGGGAGCCACTGGATGTTTCTGAGCCGGTGTGTGACACAATCAGAACTGTGTTTTAGGAGTGTCAATTAGGCAGTGATGTGCTGAGGGGATAGGGTGCCAATTAGATGTCTAGTACAGTATTCCAGATAAGAGGTGATAAGGATCAGAGCGGCAGCTAAGTGAGGGGAGAATGGGGGCCACATGCAAGAGATAGTGCCATGGTAGAATTGACAAGATTTGCCAATTGATTGGCTGTAGTGGGTAGAAGAAAGGATAGAGTCAAGGTCATGAACCTGACTGACCAAAAAAATGATGGTGCCCTCAGGAGAAATAAGGAAATTAGGAAGATGGTAGAGTTTAAGGAGTAAAGGTAAAGAGATTTGTTTGGAACAAGTTGAGTTAGAAATGCCTATGGAACATCTAAGTGCAGATGTCTAATAGGCAAATGGAGTGTACGGGGTGTGGAAGGAGAACCAGCATCTCTGGCATCAGGGTTTGCTGAGCTCTTTTCAGGGCTGCTCATCCACCTTTGGTCCCCACCACTCACCCAATTCTCAACTGTCATTCTAATTAGCTGTCACACCCTGGTAAAACCCTCTTGGAGAATGAGCTGAACCAGTTTGAGGGTAACTGATACAGGCCTTAAAACACGTTGGTGAGTTAGGGGGGCTGTGTACCCCAAACATGTAAAGACTTCCCCAAACAGAATGGGCAAATGAGAACAATTTGTTCCAGGGGCCATAAAGGCTGCTGAAGCAGGCACTGTGGAGCACCTAGAGCTTGGGCAGACATCAAAGATGCCAAGGTCATCCACTGCATCCCAGGCCATCACCTTTTGTCCTACTTCTGTCTTGCCACTGGACTTTGATGACTATGGAAGAGAGAAGTGAGGCTGATGACTTTGTACAACTCTGCCTCACTTACATCCAATTCACGCTCAGGTCAAGACATCATTTCTTAATATCATTGGTCTACTTCAAAAACAAAGGATGAACAAGCAACAAGATCACGAAAGAGACAAGGAACGAATATATAGATTTGCATAAAGTCATCCACACAGAGATGATAGATGAATCTATAAGAGCTGATGAGAACACCAAAGGGGAGAATATATAGAGAAGGCTCAACAAAGAGTCTGGTGGAACACCCACGAATAAAAGAGATGATGATATAGCAAAGGAGACTGAGAAGGAACAGCCAGTCAGGCAGGAAGCAAAGCAGGTTAGAGCAATGCCATGAAAACTCAGGCGAAAGAGAACGTCCAGCAGAAATCAGTGGTCATCAGTGTCAAAGGCTGAAGATAGATCAAGAAGGATAAGGTCTGAGAAAGGGCCATCAGATTTGGCAATTAAGAGATTGCCTTTAGAGAAGGCAGTTTGAGCCTGGGTAATGAGATTGTGAACCAGATAGCAAGTGGTTGAGAAAGAGTGAAAGATAAGAAAATGGAGAAAAACTGCATTGACAACTTCTTATAGGATCTTTCCTGTAAAAGTGAAGAAATAGAAAGATAGCTTGAAGGGATGACAATGACAAGCAAAGAGGGGCATTTTTTTAGAGTGGCAGAGATCTGGAAAAGGGACCTCAGAGGTCAGCTCTTCCATTTCTACCCAGAGCCTGAATCACATCTATAATATCCCCACAAGAGATCATCCACACTTACTGATCTGCATTTATCATCATAGAGATAAAAAATCAGTTGATTAGTGAACTATAAAGTCTTACATAAATGTGAATTATTGCTATTCATGGCTCTACCACAATCTTGTGCCAGATAAGGGATTTGGCACGACTAGAGGTAGCCAGGTGGTGCAGTGGCTAGAGTCTAGTTCTAGAGATGGGAAAACCTGAGTTCCAATTCTGCCTCAGACACTTACTAGCTGTGTGACCCTAGGCAAGTCATTTAATCTCTGTGTGTCTCAGTTTGCTCAAGTATAAAATGAGGATAATAATAGAATCTATTTCCTGGGGTTTGGGGAGGATCAAATGAGATATTTGTGTGCTATCTTCCCCCATTAGATTGCAAACTTCTTGAGGGCAGGGGACTGCCTTTCTTTTTTAGTATTTGTGTCGCCAGTGCTTAGCACAATGCCTGGCACACAGAAGGCACTTAATAATTTTTTATTGACTATTGACTTTTAGCTAAAGTGCTTAGCACAGTTTGAGGTGTACGGGAAACACTAGATAAATGGTTGTCTCCTTCCCTCCTTGTTCTTCTAGAAGAAGAAGTGAGCGCTCTCCCAAATATTGCTCAACTTACTACTCAAACAATTGGGTGGGATGTTTCAAATCATCTAAAGCTGTCAACTCTTCCCAAGATTTCAGTGCTATGGGGAACTCCCTTCACATACTTTACCATATGTAAAGTCTTGGTCTACGTCTTGATCACTTTCTAAAGCATACATGCCTTGGGGAATGTCTACAAATCACTTAAAGTGAATGAAGAAGTCCAGGGCTCTGAATTTTCCCTTAGTCTCAAGAGCTACATTTTTTTTAATCAATTCAACAAATACTTGAGTATGTACTTTATGACAGACAATATGGAGAATTCAAAGACGATTAGAGTGTAGTTTTTCTCCTCAAGGAACTATATGTACACACACACAAACACATATATAAACACACATGTATGTATGTGCACATTTGTATACATATTTGTATATGTCCATATGTGCATTACACATACATACCTATATGTATTTATGCATATATATGTGTGTGTATATATACACATATGTATATATACATATATATTCTGTTCTCTTACAACAAAAAAGTATCGAGTTCCTATTAATTGAGTAACAGTAGCACTAGTAACAGTAGCAGCAGTAACAGTAACATTAGTAGCAGTAGCAGGCATTGTGTTATATACTGTAATAAAAGTAAGAAAGAAAAAGAAAAAGAAAGAAATAACTACCCCCAAGTCCTTTGTATTCTAATGGGTAACACAAACATATACATAAGTATATAAACCATAAAATGATGTGAGTAAATACAAATATATGTGTGTGTTTGTATATACATATATAAAGTAGTTATGTAAAAGGATATATGAGGGGCATCTAGGTGGCGCAGTGGATAGAGTACCAGGCCTGAAGTCAGGAGGACCTGAGTTGAAATCCGACCTCAGACCAAACACTTGACACTTACTAGCTGTGTGACCCTGGGCAAGTCACTTAACCCCAATTGCCTAAAAACAAACCAAAAAAAAAAAAATCCCAAGAAATTCTACAGGAACACTGACCCAACAGCTTAAATCCAGAAGGTAAAAAAGAAATTAAAAGAATTTATGGGGCAGCTAGGTGGCGCAGTGGATAGAGCACCAGCCCTGGATTCAGGAGGACCTGAGTTCAAATCCAGCCGCAGACACATAACACTTACTAGCTGTGTGACCCTGGGCAAGTCACTTAACCCCATTGCCTAACCAAAAAAAAAAAAAAAAAAAGGATATATGAGGAAGCACTAGCTAGGGGGAGGGAATAGGGTATGAAAGTAACAGGAAAAACATCATGTAGAAGAAGGTGCTTAAGGAAGAGAATGATTTTTTTGTTCCTTTTTAAAAAATCTACTCATTTATATTTAGTTTTCAACATTCACTTTTATAAAATTTTGAATTCTAAATTTTCCTCCCTCCCTTTCTTTCCCCCTCACCAAGATGGCATGCAATCTGACATAGGCTATACATGTATGATCATATTAAACATATTTTCACATTAGTCATGTTGTAAAAGAAGAACCAGAACAAAAGGGGAAAACCAAGAGAAAGAAAAAGAAACAACAACAAAAAAAAGAGAAAATAGTATGCTTCAATTTGCATTCAGACCCCATAGTTCTTTCTCTGGATATGGACAGCATTTTCCACCAAAAGTCTATTGGAATTGTCTTAGATCATTGTATTGCTGAGAAGGGCTAAGTCTATCAAAGTTGGTCCTTGTACACAGTTGCTGTTACTGTGTACAATGTTCTCCTGGTTCTGCTCACTTCCCTCAGCATCAGTTCATGCAAGCCTTCTGAAACCCACCTGCTCACCATTTCTTATGGAACAATAGTATTCCATTACATTCATATACCAGAACTTGTTCATCCATTCCCCAATTGATGGGTATTCCCTCAATTTCCAGTTCTTTGCCCCCACAAAAAGAGCTGATACAAATATTTTTGTACATGTGCGTCCTTTTTTTGTGTGATCTCTTTGGGATACAGACCTAGTAGTGGTATTGCTAGATCAAAGGTTATGCACAGTTTTATAGCCCTTTGGACATAGTTCCAAATTGCTCTCAAGAATGATTGGATCAGCTCACAACTCCACCAACAATGCATTCGTGTTCCAATTCTCCCATATCTTCTCCAACATTTATCATTTTTCAGGGGCTACATCTTAAAAGACTGGAAGGTTTTATATTGCCCCAATACAGGGTATTCCCAGAGCAGCATAATAGAAAGACCTTAAGAGGCTTCAAATCAAGAGACTTGGATTTGAATCCTTGCTCTTACATTACCTGGTTGTGTGATCTTGAGCAAGTCACTTAACTGTTCTGAGCCTCAGTTTCCCAATTTGTAAAATTCAATAACATTTCAAAATTACCTATTTCACAGGGTTATTGTGGATGAAAACCTTTTGTAAGTACCAAGCACTAGAGACCTGCAAGATGTTGATTTCAGGGAAGCCCCATATTACAGTAGACTGTACTGAATTACATTTATTTGGGAACTACTACCCAAAAAGGAAAGATTATTTCAGGGAACTCAGATTTCTCATTTTAGAAGTTAACTGTGTTCCAGAAAGAATCCCCCAAAGATGGGAAATTTGCTAAAATAACATCACTTCAGGCAGGAGAGATATTTCACACTGAAATTTTGACTTCAACTGTGAAGACTATTATTAAGGGTGTTGATGGAAATAGATGTGAACCAGAAAAAAACACATAGCTTCAGTCAGAAATGTGTTCTAATTAAAAGGCTTAATGTTTAGGAGGCACATCCTGGGACAACTTCATCATTTTTTTATGCCGAAGATTTTCAAAGTGTTACTAACACTGGACAGGAAAGCTTTTTTTTTTCTTCTTTTCTTTTCCTGGCCTGTGTTTCTAAGAATTCTTGGTGGCTTGGTTTCTTTTGCAGAAGCTCTAGTCAGACTACCTAGTCTTCATGATAGAGTGCTAAATTCCACTTCAAACATTCACAAGATATTTGACTTCAGTCATATTACTTAATCTCTCTGTGGCTCAGTTTCTTGATCTGTAAAATAGGGATAAATATAGCACCTACATGGAAAGGCTGTTGTGAGTGAGATGATATATGTAAAGTGTTTGTAAACCTTAATGTGCTGTGTAAATGTCATTATTATTATTAATTATTAGTGTCAACCAGTCCAATCCCCTTCATTTTAAAGATGAGGAAACAGGCCCAGAGGGTCTAAGTTACATCACAAGGTCACACAGGCAGTAGATTAGCTGACTTAGTGAGTCAGCTAGTATTTATTAAATACCTACTATGTGCCAAGAACTGACCTAAATTCAGGGATACAAAGAAAGGCAAAATACATTCCATGCTCTCAGTCTGATGGAGGAGACAACATGGAAACAACTATGTAAAAATAAGCTGGATAAATTGGAGATAATAATCAGAGGGAAGGCCCTAGAGGTAAAAGGGATTGGGAATGGCTTTTTATAGAAGGTAGGATTCTAGCTTAAACTTTAGGGAGAAGCCAGGAGTCAGAGGTGAGGAGGGCGAGCATTTCAGGCATGGGACAGAGCCACGAAAGTGCCCGGAGTCAGAAGATGGAGTGTCTTGTCTGAGGAGCAAGAAAATGGTCAGTGTCACTGAATCACAGGGTATGGGAGTATAGTGGGAGGTAGGTGGTATAAGGTGAAAGAAGACTGGAAATGTGGGGGATAAATTATGAAGGGCTTTGAACACCATACTGAGGATGTTATAGTTGATACATGCTTGGATTGTATTCTGGCTTCCCCACATTACACCATGGAGACTCTGAGTGAAGTTTCCCTGAACATTTTAACTCAGGAGGAATGAAGAATTCTAAATTAGATTCTAAATTTCTAAAATAGAAAAGAATTCTAAACACATTCTTTCTATCCATTTATAATTCTACAATCATCTTTAATAAATCCCCATTAAATTTCCCCCTCCATCCTTCACCCCCCCCCCAGGACTAGCATATTTTGGGACAAGTGTTATTTCTTACTAAACATTGTGTCTCCTCTAATACTTAGCCTTGCAAACAGTAGGCACTCAATAGATGTGTTTGTATTTCTATTCTGTTTCTTTCCTAGGTGCTCTCAGTCCCTGAAGAGGGAGTAGTCAGAGTATAGTTGTTATTAAGGTGGTTGAATTTCAGAACAGGTATCTGACTACCGAGTCTTCAAAATTCCAAGTGTGGGGCAGCTAAGTGGTGCAGGGGCTGGCCCTGAAGTCAGGAGGATCTGAGTTCAAATACGGCCTCAGACCAAACACTTGACACTTACTAGCAGTGTGACCCTGGGCAAGTCACTTAACCCTGATTGCCTAAAAAAAAAAAAAAAGATTCCATGTGTGAATTCAACCCCTGTCCCAAGCCCATTGGTATAGGACTCTCTTCACTGATGGGATTGAATGCCACCATGCAATGGTGGGGCAAGAGTGAGAGAGCTTTAACCATCTTCAGTCTCCTTTGGAACTCTTCAAACTTCAACTAGCTTCGGATGCTTCCAGTTTTGAGAGGAATGATGGATGAGGCCAATCTCCATTCAAGTTACTGAAGACTCTGGGATGACATGATAGTCAGTGTGGTGCTGGCAGTTGCTACCATGTCAGTCTCTTTTCCCAGCTTGCTACTCTACAGTAGCAAGGAAGTTCAAGGAAACTGCTACTCTAGAGCAACAAGCAGTTCAGGGAGCTCCCTCTTGGGTAAGATCAAGGATGTTTTGTCTTGGTTGAACTGAGTTATCTCACACCCAAAGGGAGAGTTCCTTTACTCTGCTTCATCTGGTATGAATCTTTCCATGTTTACTTTCTCTGATTTCTGTTTTGCTTTGATGTGGATAAATGGGGTTCTTTACTATTCACTATGTGTGTTCATTGTGGAACTGGGATTTGGTAGGAAAGAGGTCAAGCCTTGGATATAGGGCTTAGAGTCCTCCTTTTCCCCAATAATGACAAAGCAATCAGAGGTTAGTTTGACCTTGATCATATGCCCTAGACTAACAATATTTAAGGGAGTCAATAGATAATTCTAGTGTGATATCCCCTCTTTCTGAGCAGAGCAGTGAGCTTTAGCCCCAAATTCTTGCTGCTCCTTCTGGCAAGAATGAAAATCTCCTTTGGAGAAGGGTGAGAGAAGAAGAGGCTAGAGCTATACATTCTGCCTCTCTTTGAACCACATAGGGACACCTCCATGCTATGTGTGGGGGAATGGGCCCTCACCACAAATGGGGCCTCTCAACAAAATCTTTGAAGGGGTCTTCAAGGCCTACTTACTTATTATGCATTTGATAAATGGAGTAGAACTACCTTGTTCCAGGAATAATAATTTCTTGATTTGGTTAGGGGCCTGGAAAAAAAAAAACATGCTTCGAGTACAACAATTTATGGAAATATAACATGTGAAGAGTTTAACAGAGCTGTCAAATAACACAGTAAAATTAATTTGACATGCACTTAATGTTCTGCATAAGTGTTACTGTGCTGCATAGTAATTAAGCAGTTCACACAAATGCTTATAATATACTTTTTTTCACAGTTAAACCAAGGCTTTCTGGAGTCAACTGAGAAGGGAGGAGGAAATGGATGAGTGGGTGGAACAGGAAACTGCTCTGAGGCTCCTGCAAAGGTCTCTGGTTCCTAATTCAAGGGGTCTCAGGTGATTCAACATGGCCGCTTCTCTGGCAGAGGAGATCCCCAGCATAGGAATGATTCAGGACCATAAATCCATGTCTTTTCTCCCCCAACTCCAACACCCTACCGTAAGAAAGAATCTCAAGGACTCAGTCCCTCCTCAAGGATGTACAGAAAGGATGTCAATTAGAGGGGACTCATGTTTGCATCTTTTTCTGGCATCTCCACATTGCAGTATGAATGTTGAATGATTTTTCCTGAAAATTTAACCCAGAAGGAATAAAAAAGATCCCAAAGAAATCCTCACCTTTATCTTTATTGACTTTAGTGGTGGTAGAAAAACATAGTTCATGAATATTCTGAGATCTTAGGAACATGGAATAACTGTTTAGTGTGGCATTCAAATAAAACTTACAACAAAGTTGTGAGGTGCAATAGGGTCATGTAGGGTTGTGAGGTGCAATAGGGTCTTCTCTCTGGAGAAGAGAGCCTCTGAAGTCTCTTTTCCATCTTAAGATTCTATGAATCTGTGACTATTCTCTTTTGCCCTCCATTTTATTATTTTATTCTCCTCTCCCCCACCTCCCATTCCAGGTTAAGTCAACAAGCATTTACTATACTAAATACTGTGCTAAGCATTGAAGACACAAAGAAAGGCAAAACATGTTTGCTGCGAGCAAGGAGCTCACATTGTGAAGGGTGAGACAACATTGAAATAATTAGGTATCTACACAATCCCTTACTCCATACTTATACACACATGCATGCATATATATTCACATATATATATGATATAGAGCCATATATGTGAATTATATTTGTATTACATAATATACATACACATATGTATAGATAAATCTGTACACCATATATATATAT